>NW_026067946.1:2169985-2327139 GCF_014885135.2 Alexandromys fortis | reverse complement strand
GAGAGAGAGAGAGAGAGAGAGAGAGAAAGCAAAGGAGAGAGATTTTCGGATTTTTCTAATGCCCGTCTTGTTCCCTGTGGCAGCATCAATAAGGTTTGTATTTAAGCCAAGCACACTTACGAAGCACTCGACAGACACCATTTGATTCCTCCCACTAGAAGCTTGCTTTTTATTCAGAATGCTCTCAGGATTGTGTTTGGAACTTTTCCTACAAGTGTCTCCACATCCTTAGAGCCCCGGGATCCCTGGGGTGGGGGTGCAATGTGTAATAGCAGGGCTCTAGGAGCAGCGACTTTGGCGTTACACTACCGTAGAGAATGTACATTTATTTTGAACGTATTTGGAACTTGTCTCTAAGACCTCACTATAAGCAAAAAGGAAAGAAAGAAACAGGAAATGAAAAAGTCAGCAAAAGAAGCTTAGACACAGTTCCAAAGGCCTCCAACGTCAATATTTTTTTTCCAAGGGGGAGAAACGCCAACTATTTTTCAATGAAAAGAAAACCTCACTTTATTAACTGCTGATAGCTTTATGACAGCTATCTGGTCTATAATTTCTAAGCCATTCTTGGTCATGTCCCTCTGGAACCCCCTTTCAGTCACTGAGGCGCAAATTCTCTTCGCCGTGATTTCTGTGAAGGACAGCAACATCTAGACTCCTGGCGTGGTCACGTTCACATGGCCAGGCAAATGTGAAGTCTGTGTGCACTGACATTCCCACACCCGGGTGTCGTGCTCTTCCGGGAACTATATAACACAATGATGCAAAAACAAAGTGGAATCACTCAGCTCCTGCCACATTAATAATGCTCACTGTCCTACCCCAGAGGTTTCCTCTGTCTCTTTGTCTCTTAGGTCTTTAATGAGATCCTCCTTCTGCCCTAAAGACCGGATCAAGCCCCGGTATTCACAAAGCGGAAAATGGAAAATCCTGAACTTGGGAAAGAATAGGATAATAATGAGACGCTATTTACCTACAAGTAGTGACAGTTCGAAAGAGGAATCTTCTGAAAGGCTGGAGTTATCCACCCTCTTCCTGGAAGCATTGCTTTCTCTCCCAGCAGCTGAGTGAGTGCTCCCCAGGGCAGCGGTAAAGAGTCTACTTAAAAACAATTATGGACTTTAAAGTGTCTTATAAATAATAGGAGCACCATGCCAGCATATCACTCTCATTCAGAAATGTATTTGGTGAAGATTAATCCCGAAGATGGAAAAACTTTCATTCGAAGCCTCTAGTGCAATTTTATCGAAAAGAGCTAAAACAACCTAAAGCCTCTAAGCATGTCATTTGCTTAATGCGATTTTATGTAACTACTTAAGTCAGGCCTCCAAAGGACTAACGAAAGCACGGGAAGTTGCCATTAATATTAAATACAGTATGCCCACAAACATTCGCAGACCAGGGGCACGAAAAGAGCAGGCACCATGTCCCCGACATGGAAAGTGCTGTGCGGGGTGTTTGTGTTATGGATGGCTTCCTCTCTGCCTTGCATTAGAGTGTGTGTGTGTGTGTGTGTGTGTGTGTGTGCGCGCGCGCGCGCGCGTGCAAGGTTCTCCAAGTCTTTCCTTGTCAGCAAAGGACCATTTTAGCCTACTCTTTTCTTCCACCCATCCATCATGGGTACTTGACAAGCAAGGCAAATCGGATAAATGAGTCGACGATTTGTGTGCTTTAATTGTTATTTAGTTATAAAGTTAAACAGTAAAACATTAACAATATAAAATAATGAAAACCTCCTTCTATTCCTATCCTGGATGAAGAACGCAAGCCTATTTTCAATAGGAGAAGGAATCTCACTGGACGTTTAAATCTGCAGTGACAGATGTGAATCACACATTCGCTGGTAGAAAGATCTATCTGGCTTACTTTGTTTAATGGCTCGGAGATTAAAGAAACAAATTCAGCTGGGATGATTATAACAAGGATCTTAAAGATGAGAAAAAGTATGAACAGAACTCTCAACGCTTCTTACTAATCAGAAAAAAAAATCCAAGTAATTTCTATGCAAGTCAACATTTTAAAATATTTAGAATTGGTCTATTTTGTCCACAGAAAGCTCCGGCTTCAGGGAGTTCCATTTACATAGTAGTTGGTCTTTTAGATACGATGCAGAGGTGCAGTGTGCACATTGACTATTACTATTGTACAGGGGCAGAGGGCATTTGACTTTCAGTAGTGATGAAGTTAAAAAAGAGAAATATCGAGACAAATTGATTAAGATGCATTGCAAACCCCCTTTGAAATTGTAGAGAATTTCGGATAGCTCATCCATGTAAAGAATAAAAATGATTAAATAAAGCAAAATAAAAATAAATTAAAAATTCAATAAAAACAATTAAATAAAAAAGAAATAATTTCCTTCCAAATTCCCTTCCAAATTTGGCCATCATATGTCAGAGGTCTGAAATGTTTTCCTTCAGACTTGGCTGGCTTCGTTTATGACTGTGAAGTCCTTTGGTCTAGGGGCATCATTTGCTTTTTGTTTCAGAGAAACAGAACCAGTAATGCGCGCTTACTCTGACAGAGATCTCAGTGTGATCCTGTGTTGTCTGTCATGGGAGCATTCCACAGGCAGAGAAGGAGGTTGGTGAAGGATGAGTGCCCTCCTGGCCCTTGGTTAAGGCCAATCTTGGCTGTGGTCAGTAAGACAAGACCTCTTGAGTGTGCAACCTTGAGATAACAGGAAGAAGAAAGGCGTTGTTTGTGGAAAGGGAAGTTCAAGAGCGAAGGCTTCAGCATCAGCATTGGGTCAGACACAGCAGGGTGATGATGGCTGTCCTCACGAGAAACTCACAGGGAGAAAAGACCATCCCAGTTTATCTCTGTACGTTTTCTAGATATGGGAATGATGGACCGCATGACCTGTGGTGGTCAGCCTGACCTCTAAATTCTGCAAGGTTGACGTGGGCTCTTCTGTCAATTAGTATTCCCAGAGGTCTTTTCATCGACTCCCAGGATGAGAGAAAGGGATGTCTATCACTGGACAGTGTGTAAGACTGCCTTGCTTCCATCTGACTATGATGACCTAGACTTTCAGGGAGGGCTGGGCTGGTTAATACTTCATCGGTTGCTGTGAATTCAGAATCCAGCTGTTCCTTACTTTGTAGTTCTTCAATTCAGGATGGGAACAGCCCCTGCGGTGAAACTGGGGTAGGACGAGGCAGAGGGAGCAGAAGGGAAATAGACCACGTGGAGAGGAATTATTTTATAAGCGTCTCAGATAAGCTCATCTCCCCCAACTCTTCTAGGACCCCTCCAAAAGTTTGGCAGTCAGGCCTGTGACCAGTTTTATCCCCCTATCAAAATTTCATTTGACTTTTATAACTGACTAAAGGCGCTCTTCTCCTTGAGACCTTCCCATCCCTGCGTATCAGAAGGAGCAGAGAGAACCTCTATGCGCTCATTTCCTAGGGGTCAAGATGTGCGTCACCAAGGCTCTATTATATCTGCAGTCAAGATGCCTGCCCCCATGTGACGCCAGAGGTTTCTTAGATAGATACGATAACACGCCATTCACCTTTATAACCTGAGTGGACTCAGTGGAACCCGGGGAAGGGAGGTGAATGGACTTGTCTAAGTTCTGGAGTAAGTTCTGTTTTAACACAGGGAGTTGTAGTGGGCTCTTCTAATAATGGACCCTTTTAACTAAGCTGCGCTTGAGCCTAGAGCCTGGGAGGCCAGACGGAGCAAGACACGGGTTGAGACAAACCCGGCTCTCTCGGGTGTGAATGAAGTCTTTTAGTGCCCTGCCTCACCCGGGCAACTTTGGGCTCTGAAAAACGTCCTGTTTGATATTCTAAGCTCCCAGAAGACACGGGCTGCGACTGCTCTTCTTAAACAGCCCAGCCCCACATGCCACCCGCCACAGGGCTCTTTCATAAATATTGTTTGGTGACGTTCACTCGCTCGGTGAGCTTGTGTGGAGGCTTCAGGAAGCACCAGGGAGCCAGTGTGCTGGCTACAACACCAGACATAGCTCAAGAATTGCCCGTGGAACGTAATACTTGCTGACTTTCCACTCTGAGGGGTGCCCCTCTGCCCCAGCGTTCTGAGCAGCCACCGGGAAGCAGAGCTTGGGTCCCCTCAAACTCGTGTACGGTCTAGCGCAAATCTCTGCTCGGGCTTACAGAAAATGAGGGTGGAGTTCATCAGCTCGCTGAGGCAGGAAGATTGACAAACAAAGGAGGCCAAGATCCACTGGACTAGTCTCCTGAGAGGCTGCAAGCCTTGTTCCCGCGGCTCCTGATGCAAGAAAGCACCCGAAGGTCGCATAGTGAAAGGCCACAGCCCAGTGAGTCCTAGTTAGGAAAGCACCGGGGAAAGAGGTTCTCATCCATGAACTCAGTTCTTTCCCCAAGAAGAAATGGATGGATAGAGAGAGGGAAGGAGGGAGGGAGGGAGCGAGGGAGGAAGAAAATCCCTTACTAGAAGAGTTCATTAATTTCTTCTTGCAATTTCCTCCATTTTCTTAAAATATATTTTGAGGCTATTTTTTCTTTCTAAATTTTTTTTTAGAATTATGTATTTTTTATGTGTATGAGTGTTTTGTATGAGTGTATGCATGTGACCCACAAGTGTACCTGGTGCCCATGAAGATCAGAGAGGCTCAGATCCCCTGGAACTGGGGCTGAGGATGGTTACAAGCTGCCATGTGGGCGCAGTGGACCAAAGCTGGTCCTCCCTGTGAGCAGTCAACTGTCACATGCCTTATCCTTGCCTTATCCTGGTGAGACTGGTTTTGGACTTTAGTTGATTAGTTTTATTTTGAGACAAGGTCTAGATATATACCCAGGCTGTCCTCAGATTTGCAGTAATCCTTCTGCCTCGGTCTCCAGAGTGCTGGAATTGCAGATGTGAACTATCACACTTGGCTTGCTTTCTCTTTCAATCTGTCCTGCTTATATAATAAAAAGAACCTTGTACATCTAGAATAAGGCTTAACATCAAATAGAGGTTTGAAAACTACTTGTGTGCCTGGAGAGTTGGCTCAGTGGCTAAGAGCGTGCATTGTTCTTGAGGAGGACCTGGGTACAATTCCCAGAACCCATGCAGTGGCTCACAACCATCTTTAACTCCAGACCCACAGGATCTGATTGATGCCCTCTTCTGAAATCCATGGGCTCCATGCATGCACATGGTGCACAGCCATACATGCACACAAAACACTCATTCAAATAAAATACTAAATATTAAAATACTTGTGAAATGAGTTGAATGCATAAATGATAAGTTTATATTACTCCAATTATTTGTATTGGAAAAATCATACAATATACCTTGATCATGTTTTTATCCTCCCTTAATTCTCCCAGATCCTTCCCACTTCTCTATCTTACGTTCTTGTTCTCTCTCTCTCTCTCTCTCTCTCTCTCTCTCTCTCTCTCTCTCTCTTTCTCACTAGAAGCAAAGCCAAATCAAGAAACATTAAAAACCCCATTAAAACACAAAAATAAAAATAAAACAAGCAAAAGACCAATAAGGACAAAAAATTTCCCCAAACAAGCAAAATGAAATAAAAGGTCCACAAAATATCATTGAGTTCATTTTGAATTGGGCAAACTCATGGGCATGGGTTTTGTTCTGGGGTGTGATTAATATGCCCAATGAGATTCCATTAGAGAAAATAATTTTCACATTGCTAGCAGCCATGGAAGGCATTATTTCCTTGGAGTCATCTTAATTTTGCCACATAAAAAATCTTTCTGCCTCTTGGTCTTCATGGATCCCTGAGCCTTGAGAGGAGGGGTTTTAAATATTTTTAAACTGTAGCGCACCATGCCCCATCTATACTCTATGCGCCACCATGCAGTTTGTATACTGGGCAAGGGGCTGGAGATTGAAACACACAAAGACTCACAGACAGAGAGTGACACGGGTCATCCTGGAAGCCAGAATGCCCCAAGAATGCCCCCTTTATTGTTCTCAGGGGCAGCTAATATAGAGATAGCCACGCCCCAGCCAAACGCACCAGAAACTACTCTCTGGTCATCAGGAACTCCTGAGGGTCTCGTGCTCAGAGCAGCTGCAGGCACTCAGATCAGGGGAAAACAAGTTGTTTACAAGAAATTCAGGATCTGGGGGCTCACTGATTCCCAACATTAAACAGACCATTTAGGACTTAGTGTTCCAAAGTCTCTAACTCTCTACATAATGCCCAGTTATGGATTGGGTCTCTGTGTTAATTGCCATCTACTGCATTAAGAAGCCTCTCTAATGTGGGTTGAGAGAGACAGCGATCTATGGGGACAACATTATGTGACCAGAAGTCATTTTATTGCTATGTTCCTTTAGCAGAAAAATAGTATTAGGTTTTCCCCTAGGTCCATGACCTATCTTGTCTCAGGTTCTTGTCCTCTGTATTGGTATTAGGTATGGGTTGCATCTCACAGAGTGAGCCTGAAGTCACAGCAGAAAATGGTTGGTTACTTTTATAATATTTGTGCCACTACTGTACCAGTATATCAAGTGGGAAGGTCACTGTTGTAGGTTGCAGGGTTTGTAGATAGTTTTCTTGTAATGTTTTGGGGTATTTTATGCATAAAATCATATAATCCTCAAATAGCGATACTTTGACTTCTTCCTTTCCTACTTGTGTCTCCTTGATCTTTTTCAGTTGTCTTATTGCTCTAGCTTAGATGCCAAGTGTTGTATTGAATAGTCATGGGGAGATTAGATATCTTTGTCACATTTCTGGTGCTGACACTCTTACCCCTACTAGGTGTTGTTCTAACTTTTCGTTCTGGTTTTATGTCAAACTTCCTTTGGATTGTTTGTAATTTCCCCCAATCTATGGGCTCTCAATTATATATTTTTATTATTCCATTGTGCTCATTTTATTCCTTTCAAGCCCTTCCTCCAGGTCAGAAACCTTCCCAACCTTTTGCCATGTCAGCTGTGGAAGAATGAAACAGTCTGCTTGTAATTTGAAATAATTTCACAATAATTGGATTACTTTGATTTATTTTGGGGAAACCGTATTCTTCTAACTTGACAAGTCAACAGGGAATCTCAAGATCACTGGAGCTAAAGCCTGAACTTCTCATGACATAGTTATAATTTAAAATAGAGAGCATAATTGCCAAATAACCCTATATATACAGCTCTACAACACAAACCATCACTAAGGTCACAAGTCAGCTGTCCTTGGACACTGTGCATGGAAGGTCACAGAAAAGTCTTCAGCCCTTCTCAGGAAGTTGAGTTTAATGAAAATCAGTTCATAACTGTATCATCTAGATGAAAACTAATGGCTTAGTATTGTTACCAGGAAAATTGGGGTTCCCTCTTGGGTTCATAGTCTTAGTAGTGAAAGAACCCTTTAAGTGACTCAGAAGGAAGATAGAAGGTGATTTTATTAAAGTGTGACGGGGAAACAGGGCAGGCAAGCTGTCAATGCCGGAAGATGCCAGGAAGAATAAGATAGGAAAGAGGTGAGAAAATCCATGTCTTTCGTGATGAAAGCGCCTGCAAGCAGAGGTGTGGCAGAAGTGTGGAGGGAGCTTCAGAGGGAAAGAATGAGAAAGCTCAAAAGATCTGGGAAAGCTTTGGGAGAAAAAAAGAAGGAAAGAAAGGGGAAAAGTTATGCTTTTCAGAGTAACTGTCTGGGGAGCAAAAGAACATCACCTCATCAAGAGTATAAGTATTCTTAGCATGGCTCTAGGTGAGTCTTCCATCCCTAGGAGTGGTCTCTTGGCTAGGTGATTGACAGGCCCGCTAGGATTAATTCTTTTTTTTTTTAAAGATTTATTTATTATGTATACAACATTCCTTGCATGTATGCTTGCTTGTCAGAGGAGGGCACCAGATCTCATTATAGATGGTTGTGAGCCACCATGTGGTTGCTGGGAATTGAACTCAGGACCTTTGGAAGAGCAGTCAGTGCTCTTAACCTCTGAGCCATCTCTCCAGCCCCTAGGATTAATTCTTAAAGGAGGAGATGATAGTTATATAATGTTCTGATCTTTGGAGCAGATTACAATGTCAAATTTCCAGCCAGGGACAAAGGTTTATTCCATTCTTTTGACTAGAAGGAAATAACTTTCCCTTCATGGTCCTCAACAAACCCTTAATATCCCCAGTGGTCTCCAAGGCCACTGTAATGTTGTCCCCTCAAGAATTGAGACCCTGAAATAATTTAATCATTTGGGAGATGTGCGGAAAATTAGGGAATAAATACAACCTGCTCCTACCATGAAAATCTAGAAATCCAGTTCCACAGCTGTTGACCAGAGGAATGAATGTCTGTGCTGGGGCTGTAACCTTCTCTCTTGGGCAGTCTCCAGGTAGGCGTGTTCATTAGGAGAAGGGGTGTAAGAAATCAGAACTCTCTTCTGGCATTCCTGGTCTCTGGCCAGGACAGAGCCAAGGATATTTCCAGGATTTGTCTGGGGACACACATAGAGGCCCTACACTGCCTGCCTGCCCTTCTCTGTTTTCTCTCCTTACCATCCCCCTCCCTGAAGATGTAACCTTAATTACTGTGGTAGAAACCAGTAACACTCAATCTAGCTTTTTCCTGCTTAGTGAAGCCCTCCCCCCATCTCCCACCCCCTATCCCCTCCACCCTTTACCCTCAACCCCCGACTGTGCTTAGATTTCTATCTAAGGTAGTAGGACTTCTTAGATGAATATCTTTATTTTATTTCTTTTTTCTCCTCCCTTTGCTCATTACTTCCTGTTTGCGCTACTGATGTCCTGAGCCTAATGTCTAACACTGACCAGTAGCAAACTAGGAAAGATGAACTCATTGAGAGCCCTTCCCAGCAGCCATTGGGTCTACCTTTCCTCGCCTGCATAGACTGGTGTCGTATAATGGGGTTTTTCTTCCCAAATGTTGAATGTCACCATTTTACTGTGTACTTCTGCATTGTCTGCCCTCAGAAAGTAAAGAATGAGAACTCTGTTTTAGCAGTTGCTATGATCTCTGCCGTGTGTTTCAAAGAACTAGCTTAATAAATAATGGTAGTATCAGAAATTATCCGTTCATTTCAATTTTTCCTAACCGCATCTAAATTACTAATTACAACAGAAAGCTCATTCTTAAGGAATTACTAACCTTCAGGGATACAACGTAATTATTCCCAATAGTATCGAGCAAATTTGTAAAACAAATATACATAAAATATTCCCCCCCTCTCTCTTTCTCTCTCTCTAGCCCTCTCTCCCCATAGCCTGGGAACAGGGGAACTATGAAATATAATTTTACCCTAAGGTCCTACAAATGACTACATGAAAGTAATTTCCTGCCTGCCAAAAAGAGGGAAAAGAAAAAACATAAAGTTTTATTTTAGTCCACAGCCTAATGCGTGAGCAGAGAGACTGTTGTTTTGCTTAAACAGAAAAGTCCCTAAAGAAAGAAAACCATCCTCCAGATGAAGAGTTTTAAAAATAAATTCAGTGCGCATGTATTTTAGGCAGCATTCGCTGCCAGTCAACAATTCAGGATCTGTGTTGAGTTAGATTAGCAAGACAATACGGGACTTGGCTTCTCACAGAGAGCAGCTTTTGACTAGCTGAGTCTCCCACAACTTCCCCTAATACACATGGGAAGACATTGGAGGAGGTGAGAATGTACATCATCATCAAAAGTGGGACTCGGAGCCAACCATGGACCAAATACGAGGATTTGCTTATTTTGATCAGCCATGCCCATTATCCTCTTTTGATACTCTTGTCTGTCTGTCTGACTCTCCCTCCCTCTCTCTCTCTCTCTCTCTCTCTCTCTCTCTCTCTCTCTCTCTCTCTCTCTCTCTGTGTGTGTGTGTGTGTCATAATGAATTTCATCGGGGCTGCTGACAGGAACGTGGGTAAGGGTTATTTATAGGAGCACGGGCACTTAACCAGTGGCTACAACACTGAAGAAAACATTTCCTCCTTCCCCAGCAACCATTAATGACTTATAGACCCTCAGAGAATAATAGGGTTCTGTGAGCCTGTCCTCACTCCAGAGCACCATGTCGATGGGCTCCGGCACTACAGGTCTTAGGCCGATAATGGCATCTACAGCTACTTCCTAAGTGAAATTGCCATGGCATGCCCAGAAGACGGTGTTTACAACATTCCACCCTTTCTTCTCACTCTTACTTTCTTCATGCCTCCTCTTCAGTGCCCTCCCTGCAATGCTGGAGCAAGTGTGCGCGAGCGTGTGTGTGTGTGTGTGTGTGTGTGTGTGTGTGTGTGTGTGAGAGAGAGAGAGAGAGAGAGAGAGAGAGAGAGAGAGAGAGAGATGCTCTTTCTAGGGTAGAACAGTCACTTGTTTTCAGTTCTTTGGTCAATTATAAATCTCAGTGGTAACTGCCACCCACTCTGCAAAGAATCTCTGGGAGCAAAGCCGACAGCAACACTGATCTATCAGCATAAGCGTAACCATTTAGAAAGGTACTTGTATACCAGGTCCACTTATTAAAACAACAGTAGTAGCTTTCCTGCTAGGGCCTGTGCCCCCTCCAGCCATGGGATTTCAGCCAGGTTTATAGTACCAGGCACACATTTTCTCCTGTGCAGAGGGACTCGCATCCACCAGGAAACAAGTGACTGTCCAAATGACAACCCTGCCACTACGGCACATCTTGTCTGGGAGGTTAGCTGTGTGACATGTTGGTCCCACAGCCGAGTAAGACTGTCGATGACTCCTCCACCCCCAGCAGTCTATATAGCACCTTCTAGAACTATGAAGGCTAGTCAACAGAAAGGACGCGCCCAGCTGTTCCCGCTTAATCTATTTCCAATAATCACACTATGCCCTATGGTCAAATCATAGGGTGTCTTCAGCGATAGGGTCTGATGATAGCCTGTATTTTCTGGGGGCTTCTGGAGTCCACCCCCACACTAGGACTGGGAAGCATACTCTTGTGCAAGGTAAGAGTTCCCAAGAACAACCGGCATACCCAGCTGGTTGTCCCTAAATGCAAACCCATAGCTGCGTTGAAGAGGGAAGTGGTACTCTCCTGCCTCAGTGCAACTGGGAACTGCTCGTGCCGTTTCCCCAACACAGTCTTTGTTCAAATGTGGGAAATTGCATTACCCTGGTCAGATCCCCTGGGGGGATTTTCCCCAAAATCCCCTATGTCAGCCTTCCTTTTGAAATAACATTTCTCTGTGGGAATTGTAGGTTCAGGCTTGTGTCAGCAAATGGTCCCCTAATAGCCCTCCGTGGCAAAGTTATGACTTATCCCCAAAGAAAATGCTGCCTCGTGAGCGTGTTTTATGGAGGCTAAGAGTCAAGTCATAAAACATCAGCTCTCACGTCTGAGTGCTGGTTCGCTAAAACACTATTCATTTGCACAGCAATGTTTGTCTTTTCTTTGTAGGGGTGGACTTGCTTGTATATTCGAATAGGCCATGTGTGTCTATTTTAAAATGTCCAAAGTGTTATAATGGACATGTAGATTAGCAGCTGATTATTTTGGCTGCTAGCTTCTCAAATATGTTAAACAGCTCCTTGCTTTATCTGAAAAACACATATAAATACAGGTCTTTCAGTAAAGGGTGACAGTCGGATAAAGCTGGGAGGATTAAATTCAAAGACGGCCTGCAAAGCTCTCGCTTGCTGGCATTCCATACTGCACAATTAATTTTTATGCCTGGTTAGGCTTATCACTCATTTGATAATTTCTGTTCATTTACTACTATGAAATCATTACAAAAGATCAGAACTATTATGTGCAGATATAGTAATAACTCTAAGTATGGTAATAACTTGCTACAATGATGAAGGACCCCTTCAAAGATATATGTCCATCTATCGGTCTGCCCTTTCTACTGCCTTTTAAATTTCTGGGAGTTTTTTTTTTTGGTTTGTTTCTCTAATGTAGTCTATTGATCGTCTTTTCTTTAAAACAAATAAAGAAAACGAAGCTGACCCCCACAGATCAAGCATGTGTACTTTGCAGGTATTTCCCAAATACGAATGTGTCCTGCAGGCAGGGAGCTCCAAATGGGCACAGGGGTGGAGGTGGTTGCTTCACTTCTCATTTCAATTTTCTTCCTCCCGATGTCCGCAGACAAGAGCCGATTTTCTCATAGAGGCCGATTATTACTACCACGCCAAGGTCAGTTACAGCATGATAGGCGTAAAGAGCCGACAGAAATGATCCGGACTGTGCTTTCACACGCAGAGATATAGGCAGACTTGTCAGGCAGGCATTCGGGTAAATCCACTCATTATGTATGCTCCCTCCTGTCAGGTGTTGATAACCGGTACATGACGCCCAAGTTTGAACCAAAACTTGAAACGTAGTATTTGAGAAGAGGGTGTTGAAAGCACACTTAAGACTTCTTTCTGTCTGTGCTAGAAGGAATTAAAGGGAACAGAAGAAAGAAAGAAATGCCCTCACCCCCGTGTCAGTTCAGCTTTCTGTGCGACACAAAATGGAAGCCAGAAAGGAAGCACTGAGGCCCACCTTGGGATGAAATCAGTTCCGTGTTATTGAATTTTTTGCTTGTTTTTTTTTTTTTTTCATGCACCCTTCCCAGGGATGCTGACAGAAATTGCAACGTGAGATTCTAATATCCCCAAGTGAGCTGCAGTTAGTTCTGGATCAAACACCTTAAAGCCACATATGGGAAAACACTATCAAAATATAGGTCAGTTTCAGAAGATTGTTGCGGGCCCCTCAAGAACCCTTGAGTTCTTAGCAGAACTTTAAATCTCTTACCACTTTGGACAAAAAGGTAAAATATAAAAAAGACAGAAGCTAAGTATCTGGCTCCATGATAGAGCACTTGCCTCCCACGCACAAAACCCCGGATTTGAATCTAAAATTATTGCAAAAGTAAATTAAAAAGCATGGAAAACCAAGACTATGATAAACACCAGGGCAGTCACTGCTGTTGACAAATATCGGTACATCATTGATTTTGCAATTGTTGCAATTCTTTCTCTCTGTGTGTGACATCCATGTGGGTGTATAGACACATTCATGCACGTGCATCTGGTTGGATTAATTTTATGTGTAAAGTTTTTATATGTCTCGGTGCAGTGTAAGGCAGCAAAGATTTAAAAATAAGTAACTAAATAAAAAAGGTGGAAAAGAGGCAGTGGATGGGTGGTAAGTGTGCTCTCCAGTGAATGGAATCAGTAGCATTGACCATGCCCTGTCGGGGAATGGATTGCACCCTGGGTGCCCTCGGGAAGGTTGGCTCAGTACACATATGCTAACGTTTAAAAGACGCATTAGCACTTGGTGACTAGCTGCTTACAAAAAGCCTGTGCAATCCTGAGGATTTGCACTTCTGTGTTAATGACTGGGATAAATGGTTTAGAAATCCTGCCAGTCCATTACCAGCTTTCCCCACTTCCTCAGCCACTTTCCCCAAGAACTCTTCTAATAGGGAGTTCAGTTTAGAAGGGAATTACGAGTCTACACTTAACAGGGTTAATCATGTTCGAACCCCTAGAGGCTTTTTAACCAAAAAAAAAAAAAAAAAAAAAAAAGACCACAAGAGAAGACTTCAGTACCAATACCAAATCTGCCCTGCGAGTGTAAGAGAAAACAAGCGTAACTGGGCTGGCAAGTTAGAAAAACAGCCCGTGCCGTGCGCAATGTCCACACACCCTTTCTACCTCATGCCTCTCTCTGACAAGAAAATTGCCAGTCCTGATCCGAAATAAAGCAATTATCAAACCGAGATGCGTTGTATGTATAGCCTGCGCTGTGTTAGCAGGAAGAACGTGAGCTTGCAGTATTGAGAAAGTCGCTTCGAGTTGCTTTCTTAAAGGTTTGGTGGAATTATCAGACCCCTGAGTAGCACGTTAGCCCAGCACATTTTGCATGACTGTATTTGTGTAAGTGCCAGGTGACATGACTTCACAGGACCGATGTCATTTTTTTGCCGTATGCTGTGTGAACTAGATTCCCCCAAGACCATCAAGAGCAAGAATTATTTTCTCAGGTCTGAGATTCTGTGAAGCCGTATGTGAGCATCTTTGTAATACCACTGCAAGCTTGTGTTCCTCATTGTCTCTGCTTTCAAAGGGAGCGTGTAAGTCAAATCTGCTTGCATGAGCTGCAGGCCTGGCATTCGCCCCTTTGGTTTCCCCACTCCTCGGTTCTCTCTTGGTGACTTCAGTCTTGTAGCTTTAAATGTCATCTACACGTCTGACACCCCACAGACTGTATCTGCGCTTTCCTGAATTCCAAAGCGCATCCCACAGACTGCATGTGGATAGCTAATGTTCGCGACTCAAAAAGGTGACCCTCGGATGGGCATGACTTGGGAGCTGATGAGAAATGGAAAACATCAAGCTCTATCTTAGATCTACCAAATCGGAAGCTGCTGTGTAACAAGATCCCCAGATTCTCAGGCGCATTAAAGTTTGAGAAACTCTGTCTTTCCCACGATTGAGGACTTAGCGCATTCTACCCTGCGATGTGATTTATTTTAAGCAACCCTTCTGTCTGATTATAAACTCTTCATGGTCAGGTGCTGTAGTTCATTTCACTCTCTCCTCCTAATATCTGGCAGAGGTGATGCTAACAGAACACACAAACACAACATATTCAACTAGGCTACGATGCAAATAAGCAATTTCACATGAGAGCCTGTTGCATTGGGGGCTGGGAAGGAGAAAGGGATGCTTGATTCACATGGGCAGCCATTCACCATAAGAGACATCATTGCATATCACGGTGGCTGTGTAAGCTTACAGATGCCACTTTGTGACTTTTTTCTACGAGGGGCCACGTTATGTTTGAGGATCTCAGTTAGGTAATGTTTTATCAAGAAGCTTCCACTACGTGTTGCTATTACAATGTCGTGCTTTTTCTGGCCTATTTGAATTTGTGCAAGGAGCCAATTAGAGCGGCCAACCATTTGTCCTGCTCTAAGATGGACGTCTATACAATAATTGGGGCATGTCTGGGGCTTTTTCTTAAAATATGGGTTTATCAGCACCAGCCTAGGCTTATGCCCAAGCGTACTGGGCTGCCATTTTCAGAACAGATGACCATTTATGTCTTTCTTTGACCGATGGCGTTTCCCATTCAGTTTTCCAGTTTTGTTCCTGTATCTGATACTCATTTGAGAAGCTTTCCCAGGACCCACAGGATCTGTGAATGTAAATAAGCAGTAATTTTCCTCCACAGATGGCCTCTGAACACCCTTCATTTACATCAAGAATTGAGAACAGAAATGGAGGCGAGAGCAATTGGGCTGCTCTAGTCTGGGAACTTCAGAAGGTGTGTGTCAGGCAACTCTGCTCCCCCTGCAACGTTAAAAAATAATAATAATAACAGCAAAAATTCACTTGGTGGACACAGGGCTCCTAAAGAGAGGGGACCAGATTCAAATACAATGTCTTTTCAGTGGTCATAACTAACTTATTTTTTTTAATGTATGTTAGATCCCAAGGCTTATTGTACCTACAAAAAGTCTCCAGATGAAATATCGTTTCTTATTTTCCAATTTTTTTTCCTATGACTATTTATAGCAGAGTTGGCTGGACCATCACTTGGGATCTTATTAAACACCTGCATTCCAGAGATTCACCCCAGACCTAATTAGGATTTTCAAAGGACTCCTGGAGAAGAAGTCATTCAAATCTACTCTCCAAATGATGCCTGATTGAAGTACTTTCTATTAAGTGTTTATTTCAGAAATATTTTTACGAAGTAAATTAGAAAAAAAACCCACTCTGTTCTTGTTCATCTATCCCTTCATGATTGTTTTGAGTAGCTCCTGGATCTTGTGCGAACCCTGACAATGAAACCAGGAAGTCTGGGTCTGCAGGGAGACAATGCATAATAAAATACATGCCGACATCAGCCATGTAGGAACTAGACACAAGTCAAAGGTAGCGTTCATTTGTTTGAAAGAAGTAAAAGTCTCGTTCAGGTAACCAAAACAAAATCTTCAGGAATTAGCATGAGTACTATACCACATGAAAGGAAGATTCTGTTTTGTTTTAAGATTATGCCAGAGAGGCTATAGAAATGGCCCATCAGTTCAGGGCACTTACTGATCTTGCAGAGGACATGAGTTTAGTTCCCAACACCCACACCAAGCAACTACTCGTAACACAACTCCAGGGGCCCCAGTGCCCCCTTCTGGCCTCCACAGACAACCTACAACTGTGTGTGCACATGCATATGCACACGCGCACACACACAAAGATAAAAATAATGAGGGCTGGAGAGATGGCTCAGTGGTTAAGAGCACTAACTGCTCTTTCAGAGGACCCAGGTTCAATTCTCAGCTTCCAGATGGAGGTTCACAACCATTTGTAACCCCAATTCTAGGAGATCTAATTCCCTCTTCTGATCCCTGAGGACACAGGCATGTATAAGGTACACAAACATAGTACTCATACACATTAAATAAAGTAAATAAACCTACACACAAAAAATTTAATAATAATAATTTTTTAAGTGCCAGAAGGAGTTGAGCTGACAAGATGGCTCAGCAGATAAAGGCTTCTGTTGCATTGGCTTGGTAACCTGAGTTTGTTCCTGAACCTAGGGTGAAAGGGGAGTTCACATTTGTCAGGACTGTCCTCTGACCTCCACTGCCCTACAAGTGCCCGTCCCCCTACAAACACAATAATAATGAATAAAATCAAATAAAAATTTGAAAAAGGATAAAAAAGACAGGACTAGAACAAGCTGGAAATCCGCACAGCATCCTTTGCGAGGCTGGTGCTGAATTTCATGAACAAACGAAAGACTAGGGATGCCGAGAATTAGTTAACAAAAGCAAACATCATGATGCTTCCAGCAGCGCCATAAGTGAACAGGGCTGCTGGGCTTCAGAGTGGTCGATTCAAGGGCTCACAGGAGGGGTTTAACTCCTCCTTCTCGCTCTTGTCCATTTGACACCTTGGTTATCACGGAGTGAAATATCACACCTTTCCCATGAGTTGCTTTCTTGGCCACCACAAGCACAGTGCTAAGGAGTTTCTCTCGCCCGCACTTCTGCTTGTCCTGTTTGCTTCCCGCCATCTTTGTTTTCTTCCAAAAACAAACTATTGAATGTGAATGTTATTTTTTCCAAGCAAAGACAAATATCTAATATTGGGTTCCTACCATGGGAATTTACCTTACTAAATACAGTTTAAGGAAATATTGTTTTTAGGCCCAAATTTAATTTTCCTGGAAAGACTTGTCTGCTCTGGAGGGATGGTAGGTTGGAGCCTTCTTGACAAAAATAAATGCATAAATAATAAAATAAATAAATCTAGCACTGGTTTCTCTGCTATGTAATTCCCATATGAAGAACCCCAATTGAGTGGGCATGGCTAACTGCCTATAATCCCAGCACTTGGGAGACAGAGATTAGCTCCCTGGGCCAAGCTGACTAGATAGACTAGCCACGTCTACAAAAATAAGAGGCCCTGTTCTATGGGAGAGTGAAGAAGACACCCATTGTCAACCTGTCCCCTCCACATGCACACACACATGTGAACATGCATACATGCAAGCACAATATATGCATGCATACATGTGCAAAAAAAGAGAACCCCAGATGAACCAAAACTGAACATGAACAATATTGTGAACAGATGTCACAGTCTGCCTGTTTTTCTGAATGACTGCATTCTGAATGCTGTCGGTACGAGCAGGGGAGGCATGGAAGGGAACACAGCTGTCTAACATGTTGACATATAAGCGGGGCTGTGCACTCATTAATGCCCGCCCCCGAAACTATGAAGGAATCTTGTTTCGTGACTCAGTGAGATTCCTGAAGAAGTATGTAGGAAGCATATAATAGTTATGATCCAGCTGCCAAGGAAACCATGATAAAATTGCCATCCCCAAGTCTCAGCGCTCTGGCAATTGGTGTCCATGCAGCAGCCATTTTGAAATCAAGCTCTTTGCTATTCTTGTGTCTGATAGCTCTGAGACCTGTGAAACCGCTGAGACTTTTGACCTTTTAATTAGTCGTGAAGAAAGATTTTCTTTTCCAGACTATATGGCTATAATACTTATTTCCGTTACTTTTTAACTATCAAAGAAAATAAACAGCATTAAAAAAAAAAGCCTTTGGGGGATGCAGTAATCATAGCAACACTGTTTGCAACAGGCATTAGTTCTCTGTGACGAGCACTGAGCCAACTGGAGCGTTTCCGCTGATGTCATAACACTCGTAGATCTGACATCATGAAAAAAGAATCAAGACAATCCAGGTGTTGAGCTGTGTGTATGAAGTTCTGGAACAGCCAAAGCCAGCCTATAGCCTTGAAGTTCTATCTGTCATTGCCTGTGCAGGTGTGAGGCAGGACTGCTGTGTTGGAAGGAAGGGTTTGACCTCAGAACCCAGGGAGGTGCCCAGTGGTCTCTGGTCTTTCCTCCGAAGTAACTGCTGCTGCTTTCTTCCTGATTAGTCCTCTTCTCGGCCTCGGGGATGATTTTTATTTTTATTTTTTTAACCTGGGGCAACTGGTTTTTAATTGATTTTTTAATAAAGGTATTTCTTGCTTTCTTTCACTCTGATTAAGAGCTACTGCATGACCTCATCAGGCCGAGAAGAGTATTGATGGCCCGGGGTACCATGGGGCTAATAAAGATTGCTATCCAGTATTTTTTAGTGTCACGTAAAAAACTCCCACATGTAAGATACAGGGGGAAGAGCATAATATAAATGTCATTTTAGGAGCAGCAGTGTTAGGGCGAATATAGGCAGACATTAGTGATTTCATTAACGCATGAAAACAGGTCTCTCCGAGGGATAAGAGGAGAAGGGTAGGTGCTGGAGGGTCAGAAGGCTAGGAGGGGTCTTTTTTGAAACAAAGAGCCCAGCTGGTCTCTGAGTTTCCTTCATTTGAAGCAGAAATCTAATAGAATGCTTCAGATGAGGAGTGGAGGATACTCCCAACTCCCTTGTCCATCTGCTTATTGGTACTTTGTCATCTGAAGTATTTCAGAAGCCAAGCGCATTGGAAGAAGCAGGTCACAGAGTGTTTTCTGTTACTCGGGAGATTTTTAAATTCAACATGGCCCATTTGTTCTCGGGGATGGAGGACCCATGTGAGAACAGTTTGGGGCATGCCTGTGAGACTTCTAGAAGATTCCATGCCATTTAATAAGTATTTGGTGTAGAGAAAGCAAAACTGGACTAGAGGAACCACAAAGGCCCGATCTGTGCCCTGACTGGAGAGTCAGGGAGAGTCCAAAAACCCTCACTAGGCCAAAGGAAAGGGAATTTTGAAGATTTTTTTTCCTTTTTTGTTTTCAATCAAAAGTGTAATTGTTCCTGGAATTGTGCCTTGTGCCCAGTGCTATCCTGGCATCTAGAGACTGAGATCAATCACATGTTCTTCCAAAGAGCCTGGCTAAGAACACATGCTAAATGCACATATACCAATGGCTCTTTGAGTACCGAAAAGCTAAGCGTACATTCTGACAGGCATATAAGATCGACATGCTATAAATTAACTGAGGAAAAAATAGTTGAGAGGCAAGAAAATATAATTTCTCTTTTATGTACATCTCTGCTTTCTCCTGAGTCATTGTTTCCCAACATTCAGGAAATTCTCTGTGGAGACTGCAAGGACAAGTGTGTGGGAGCCCACGTGTGACTCGGTTTCCATCTGGAGTCATTTCTCTTTTTTGCTTTTTTTTTTTTTTTTTGAGACAGAGTTTCTCTGTAGCTTTGGGGCCTGCCCTGGAACTAGCTCTGGTAGACTAGGCTGGTCTCAAACTCACAGAGATCCACCTGCTTCTGCCTCCCAAGTGCTGGGATTAAAGGCGTGCGCCACCACTGCCCAGTTCTCAAGTCATTTCTGACTTAAAGAAGTCATTTGAGTTCAAGCTTGCCTGCTCTGCATTTGTTTTAGACTGTGAGGCCTATGAGAGACTTCTGATTTAGCTCATGAGAAAAGAGCACTCTATCCAGTAGACAGTAAACTGCCGATGACAAAGCCCAGGAACATCAAGATAGAAAGTAAGGCTGCTTCCGAGCAGCAAGCACCTGCTGGAGAGGAGGCTGCTCACTCAAGGACAGGAATGGTCTTGTGGTTAGACACTGACTGGCTGTCTGTGCTGTGCTTTGTTCTGTTTTTGCATCTAAGCAAGTTCTGAAATAAATTCTGGGCTGTTTGGCTGCTTCAGCATGACCAGAGAGACCTCCCGATTCTGTCCTGTCTTCTGTTTCTTCTGACTTTTCTTTGGCCTCAAGGATCCTCTGTACAGGAACCCTAGCTGACCTTGTAGGCCTCCTACAAGATGGCGCCAATGTGGGGCCTTCTGGGAGGGGTGTCTTCTTAGGGACACAGCAGATTCCAAGGGTGCTCAGAGGTGCGGTAAGTATATCCTGGGAGTATCAGCAGTTGTGCAGTGTAAATACAAAAAAGAGGGTTAGCTGCACAGCATGAAAAACAAGGAAGCAGTAACTCGAGTATAATTGTAAAATAAGAAGTAACTTGTACATAAGTATAAAAACAAGTAAATATGGGTCAAGAAAGCAGCAAACAGCTGTTTGTATATTTACTTATAGACATTTTAAAGGTTAGGGCTACTAACCTTTAAAAAAAGAACAACAACAATTGCTTCAGTTTTTGAAATGTGTAAAGAAAATATGCCCCTGGTTCCCTGCCGAAGGGAGTATGAACCTAGAGATTTAAAAAGTCTGTGTGAATGAATAAGCGGGCTTTGTCTTGGTCTGTGTTTTGACTGTTACTATGTTGCTGTTTTATGTGATCATGTCTTTGACAAGTTTAAGTGGTACCGGTACCTGTTTGTCTGTCATTACTGTCCGTTTTCGTCTATTGACATTCTTTGTTGTCCTGGAAGAGATGAGGCAGGCCAGCTTGAACTCAAATGACTTCTTTAAGTCAGAAATGACTCCAGATGCAAACTGAGTCACACGTGGGCTCCCACACAAGTGCCAGTGAGATTTGAATTATTGTCATGAATGTAACCCCATTTATATCTACAGGTTGTTAAAACTCAGAGAGAGCGAGAGAGAGAATGTATGGCGCATATGTATGTGTATGTATGTATATGTATGGTGTGTGTATGTGTATGGTGTGTGTGGCATGTATGCATGTATATATGTGTATGACACATATGTATGTGTGTGTATGGTAAATGTGTATGTGTGTGTATGTGTGTGTATGATGTGTATGGCATGAGTATGTGTGTGTGGTATATGTGTATCTATGTGTATGTATGGTGTGTGTATGTGTATGGGGTGTGTGTATACATGTTCATGCACATGTGTGCAGGTGCATGAGGTCATAAGTTGATGCCAGGTGTCTTCTTCCATTTCTCTTTACTTACTGAGGCAGGGTCTCTTGGTGAACTCAGAGCTCTCTGACTTGGTTAGTCTAGCCAGCTTTCCCCAGCCCCACCTCCTCTTGAGGCTGGCACCACACTTTCCTGTGTCCGCTGGAAATTGTAACTCCAGTCCTCATGCTTGTGCTGTGAGGGATTTATCCCCATCTGCTCAGCTTCAGACATCTTCTCTTGTAGAGACATGTTCTCTACAGTGCAGTCCTGTGTGGCTCATTTCACAGATGGGAAAACCAAGAGCAAGAGCATACAACCAAGACCCAGGGAAGCCAAGACTCGGAATCTTGGGACCCTAAGCATCACCCTCACTGTCCAGATGAGTTCAGATCTGTCAAAGCTGCCAACTGACCGCAAGACTCTACCTTCTCAGGCCGTTGGTAGGCAGCTGGACATCACCTGGCATGACCTTCTCAGCTTCAGTTGGCACACGTGTGGCCCGTCTCCCTGGTCCAGCCCTTGCTGTTCCTTCTACTCTACCGCATCGCCTCCTGCCATCTCACTTTGTTTCCCTTTTCAAATCTGTGTGACTTGAGTGTTTGGGGATGTGAAAGATTAATAACCTTAGTCTGGACTAGGCTGACTGTGGGCAGGCCCTGGGAGAACTTTTCCCACACTTTGGTGCCAGCAGGTCTCAAGCCTGAACTGCTTATCCCTGTTATTCTTTCTAGTTCTGGGCCTCCCTGGAGCCACAGACCCCACTGTGAAAAACTGAACCGAAGGTCTGAGAGAAAGGCCCACGGGACTGCTACCCAACATGTCAAGAGAGCCGGCTCTGGATGTCTTTGCCTGTACTCTAAAACTACTGTCAAGCCGGAGCCGCGCTGGACCCATACCAAACTGACACTTTAATCTCTGTAACTAAATCCGTCGGTGAAATACGAATGCTGCCCACGTTGTTTTTTCTTTCCTGGTCAGTGATTAGCAGCCAGAAAAAGTTCCTCTCAAGGAATTCCTTTCCCTCAGGACCCTGTTCAAGTCTTAGAGTTCAAATAGAAAGAAGCATGGGTCCATCTCCAGGTCCAGAGCAGGTCCTTTGGGTGCAGCGCCGTGAAGCGGGACATGTGACGTCTGCCCTGGTGCCATCCCTCATCCATAAATCAAGTGGCTTGGCTTACGTGGATGCTGTCTCTTTCAACTTTAAAGTTGCTATGGCCTTTGTCAACTTTTATCACGGAAACGCTACACTTGTTTCATTTTAATTTTAACACTTATTCTTTAACTTAAGTATACTTTGAAAATATCTAGTAGTTGCAAACATGCTATCAACTTATGTCTGCCACGGTAAGTGCCACCAAGGAAAAGTAGAAGGAGGTTTAAGAGTATTTGATAGGACATGACCCCTGGCTGCAGTTAAGCATGGCCACTGTCATTTCAAGTGGCATTTCAGCTGAGAAATGAAGGTTGCATTGGCACCAGCCAGGTGATAGGAGAAAAAAACTGAGTTTTCTAAGCAGAGCAAACAGTTTGGGTGACCATGGGCAAGGAAAGTGTCAAACCCTTCAGAGAAGTGAAAGAGCTCTATCAAGCCTGGAGTATAAAAAAAAAAAAAAATCAGTAAAGAGAACATTGTTCCACTGTCCTGAGAGCAAAATCCCCACTTCTTTCTCGCCTGAGGCTGTGGGTCTCTAGCCCTGCCCCCGTTTTTCCCCATGCCCTTCTGACTCACTCTCTACCAGGCCTTTTATCTCAACCTCAAGAATTTCCAGGTGCTAAGACAGCTTCCCCCTTTTTCTCTTTCAAGGGAGAGTAGAGGTTAAAGCAGAACACTTCAAATAGCACATGTCAAGACCTGATGTGGTCCTGGCAGGTCAAGGGGTGAGTGCCTTCTGGGAATCCCCGAAAAATCAAGTGCATCAGAGAATTTAGCTAAGGAGAAATCGGGTGGTTTTTCAGACTTGTCATAGGAAAAAGCTGACTCTCGGGGTGCCCTGTTGGGATGGTTCTGAGCTGCCCCGTCAGGATATCAGCCTGTGAAAATTTCTTCTGGCTTTGAGATCATCATAGATCCAGGGAAGAGGGCTTTGGGTTAGTTCTGAAATTCGTCTCAATCCAATTTTCTCAATGACCTATTGCAAGATTGAACAGTTGGATTTTTTTAAATTTTTGGTAAAATCAGCTAAGAAGGTTTATATGACTCTTTCATTTTGCTTTGAATTTGTTTTTTCTTTCTTTTTTTTTTTTAAAGATTTATTTATTATGTATACAGTGTTCTGGCAGATCAGAAGAGGGCACCAGATTTCATTACAGATGGTTGTGAGCCACCATGTAGCTGCTGGGAATTGAACTTAGGACCTCTGGAAGAGCAGCCAGTGCTCATAACCTCTGAGCCATCTCTCAGGCCCCTTGTTTTCATATAACAGGTTCTTGCTGTATAGTCAGGCTGTCTGGGAACTTGTGACTGCCCCTTCCGCTTCAGCCAGCTAAGTGCAAGGATTACAATCAGGCACCACTGTGTCCAACTCTAACTGTATTAAAACGGTAAGACGCCATGTAAGCATGTTGCAGAAACTTTACATGATAGAAAGAGAGAGAGAAATTCCTGGGAGAGCATCACCATGTCGCAAGCTGTCATAATCTGGGCGCTCTCTTCTTTGTTGTATGAAATTTTAGTACTTGTCAAATTCAGTTTTGCCTCCTATTAGCACTTCGAACATTTCCCATGATCTTATAAAATTTTCACACTGCTCCCTTTGAGATTTTAGACTGCAAAAGTCGTGTGTGCTTGTCTGTGTGTATCAGGGTATAGAGTAACACAGAGCCAACACTTGTGCCTGTCTGCTTCTCCCCCGCCAGTCTCATCTCTAGACACCCAGTGCCAGCAGCCCGGCCCACATCCTTCCCCATGGGACTGACGAACACAAACGCTTTTCTGCATATGGGGGTTTTCGTGACACAAGAAATCTTAACTTTCCCCCTTACTTACATACCACTCACACCTGAAAACACAAACCTGTTTCATTTTCATTAAAGACTCAGTAGTAGGGCTGGTGAGGTGGCTCAGAGGCTAAGAGCACTGGCTGCTTTTCCAGAGGTCCTGAGTTCAAAAACCACATGGTGGCTCACAACCATCTATGATGAGATCTGGTGTCCTGGCATAATGCAGGCAGAACACTGTATACATAATAAATAGAGATTTATTTTTTAAAAAGCTCAATAGTATTTTATTATACAGAGATGGCATGATTTATCTCCAACCAAATTCTAACAAAACCATCTGCATAACGTTTCTGCAAAATGCTTACATAAGTTGACCCAGGCATTCATTCTTTTGCACACCTACAGGTTTCGCTCTAGAGTGAAGGAAACGGAATATGCACTATTGACTTTCTTGGTTACTGTCCTGTTGTGCTCTGTAAGGGGCATACCCGCTTAAACCGTCACCAACAGCTCTTCCAGTTTTGTTGCTGTTGTTTTGTGTTCAGACAGGGTATCACTATATGTGTAGGCTGAGATAGAACTTAAGACAGTCTCCTGTCTTCTCCCGAGTGCTGGGACTGCAGAATGGGTCACCACACCCACAGACAGCTCCACTTTCTTCAAAACCGTCCTCGTTTTTTGCTGGATGGTGAGAGGCAGCCGCTCATTGCAGCTGTGGCGAGCCCTGCTCTCACTCGGAGCTGCGAGCTCTTGGCGTTGTTCACGTGGGCAGGTAGGATTTCACTGCCCGTGGATCACCTGCGCTTACTCTTCCTTTATCGACGATGAGATTAATACTATTGTTGTGGGTTCATAATCGTTGGCTGTGTGTTAAGGAAATTAACTCTGTATTGTATATGTGTCCTAAAAACTTTGAATATTTCTGCATTCTGATTTTATGTTTCTCAACTCTTGTCAGAATTTAATATATTTATGTAAGAAGACATTTCATGGTTTTCTCTCATGGGAGGACTGAATCAAGCCTTTGGTTGGTTGGTTGGTTGGTGTGACTTGAGCCAGGTTCTTACTACGTAGTCTTACTAACCTAGTGTTCATAGAGCTCTGCCTCCCAGCTGCTGGACTTATTTATTTATTTATTTATTTATTTATTTATTTATTTGGTTTTTCAAGACAGGGTTTCTCTGTAGCTTTGGAGCCTGTCCTGGAACTATCTCTTATAGATCAGGCTGGCCTTGAACTCACAGAGATCCACCTGCCTCTGCCTCCCGAGTGCTGGGATTAAAGGTATGCACTACCACTGCCTGGCTTGGATATTGGCTGTTAATAAACTATTGGTAAAAATAATTTTTCCCCAAACAAATGTCAGGAAATTATTGGAATCCCCCCAAAAAACTGTGTTTCTATACCTCCTAAACGCCGGCTCCTGGGAACTAGCATCATTTTTTTTTTAAGTATAAAATTCATATGGATGGTGGGTGGAGGAGAGCAGGTGGGAAAAGTCAAGATCAGGTGGGGCGCCTAAAGAAATGTATTCAGGTTTAGGGGAAACAGGAGCTAAACTGCCCGCTCCTATCTGCTGTAATCAGGAGCCCATCCCCCTGCGCACGCCTTTCCCAGGGAGCAGTTTAGCTCTCTCCGTTCCTGGAATGTAAACATTTTCCAAGGTTGGAGTGATCTTTTCACATTATAAAATGTATAATCCTTCTGAAGTGGGTCCTTAGAGTTTCAGGTTGTCGGACTTATCAAATAACTGGAAAGAATAAATCAACCTTTTCCGGTTGGGGTCAGTGGCTTGCAGAACCTACGGTGGGTAGGCGTTCCGGCCCACCTGACGGTGCTTGCTGAGTTATTAGATGAGCTGACCATACGCCACTTGCCTCCGCAAGCTGACCTCTATTAGCCGTGACTGTTTCACTATGGAAACGTTCACGGGTACTCTCATGGCTGAACTGTGCCCCGCCCTGCAAAGTTCGTGTTGAAGTCTTGGTTCTCCAAGCCTCAGAAGGTGAGTGTATTTAGACATGGGGTTTAAGAAGGCAATTGAGGGTAAATGAAGTTGTTGGGGTGGCTTCTAATCCGTGTGACTGGTCTGTTTATAAAAGGAGATTAGGGTCCAGGCGTTCTCAGAGGAAGATGTGGAGATAGAGGATTGGACATCCTGAAACCAGAGGAGCTCAGCGAGAAACCTGCCGCACCGGCGTGGTGCTCTTGGACTTCCAGTACAAGGATGCCGAGGTTAGTGTCTTTTGTTTAATATACACAGCCTACGCTCCTTTGCAAGAATCGCCCTAGAGAATTAACACAAGACCCCACGAGGAAAAGAACAGTGTACTGAACCCTATGTCCCCGCCACCTAGCTTCAATAATTTCCTAGGCATGGTCTTTTCGTTTTAGAATATTCTAAATCCCAAACATCAATCATATCATTCGCTGATAAACACTGCATCTCTAAGGCTTAAACACAAACCATATCCACCAGATCAATTATTTTACTTGACAAAACCAATTGGTCACTCTCTGGCCGTATTTAAATCCTCCACGTGTTTCAGAGAGGCGGTATTTGTTTACGGAAATCAAAACTCAGTTCCTGTCGGGCTGTTACTGCTTGTAAGGCTCTCTTATCCTAACAGGGACTACAGCCTTGGTGTGCAAGTGTGATTTACCGGGAAATGCCAGCAGCTTGTCTTGGAGAGCGCCCATCTTCTGATTTGGCTGACTCTTCATGGCGTAGCTTAATTTATTCCCCGCTGCCTTATATTTTCTGTATTTAGGAATCCAAGATTTAGAGGCTTGTCTAGATTCTGTTTCAGTGTTTTAAGAAAGGATATTTCATTGAGATTTGAATTTTTAAAATGATAGAATAACCCACTATTTTTTTTCCCCTATTGGAAATATGCCTAATAGCACATAAAAAAAAAAATGGCCCTGGGTAACTGGTAAAAACATTCCGATTTCTGTGTGATGCTCAGAGAAAAGAAAATGAGAGAAATGTGGAATATGACAAGGCTCCCCTTTCCAGTAAAAACCTATCTGCAAATGGACCCTCCTTACTGTGAGAATGATTACATGCTTCTGGGATTAAAGAGGAACGGTGAATTATATTGTTTTAAAATCATGTTGGTTTGGTAGCTACTTAGACTCCAAACAAAAGTGTGGCCAAGCCACCATGCTCAGCCCTCCAGAGGCTCCCTTTGGCTGTGGTAGAAGCAGATTCTTTTTTCCTCAACCGATGCTCCCCAAGTCCTCCCTGGGAGTAGGGGCTTCATTGAAGCAATGTTTATGCCGCAGAAAGCGGAAACAACCTGTGCACTCAAATCAAACGGGTTTGCCAAGTCTGTTACGGAATCCTAAGCAGTCTCGAAAGCTCCCGTAGAACTGTGGACGTGAGCATGAGCTGTCGCTGTGTTACCGTGTGCAGGATACCGTGTGCAGTGGGAAAGGTGTGGAGTCGGCTACCAACCATACAATGTTCATGCTCGTTACAGGCCTGAGATATTATTGCAAGAATACAGCCGTAGCAAGGAAGGGGAATTGGAGGAATAGGTAGGCAGCTGGCATAGAAGATAGACTGGCTTTTATCTGTAGACCCTTTTGTGGTGTTTGAAGTTTTAGCTACGGGTAGAAGTCACACCTTCAATATCGCAATGGAGTTAACTAATGCATTAGAAATCAGGACGTCCTGCACGGACTGTCAGTGATGTTCAGAGCTGCCCCAGGTGTTGTGGATCCCTGCCTGTGCTCATCAAACCTGGGATGACAGACAGCTGTGGGGTTCCCTTCGAAACACTTTTCAGCTTGCATCTGACCATTTTGACGCGGCAAAGCAAACAGACTTTTGGAGCCGTTTTCCGAGATCGAATGTATTCTGTGTTTCAAAGGATTTTGACTCACAAACAGACGTTTCTCTAGACTGACATCGCCCACTTTGCGAAACTAAAACAAGAGGCTTGTACACCACCCCCCCATGCATAAATTATTATTACCTCTGAGCAAACATGCAATGTCAGGTCTGGAAGAAAAGAAAAATTTCCAAAATAGAGTCTGTTCATGTTTTCATAAAACACTGCATGGTGTGCTATACATTACAGTGACTGGGGAGGGAGTCTATTAATAGACCTGGGCAAACAATAACAAGCCCACAGGGCCTGGACATCTGTAAAGATATGAGAATGAGCTCTAGGCTCTATAACTGTGGAGCCAAGGCAACACCTGCCTGCAGGACTTCTTATTTGTGTAGGTTCCCCTCACCCATTATATTGTGTGTGGAAGGACATTTTCAAACAAAGTAAAAATCAGTCAGGAAAACTCAAAGCCCCAGCTCTGAAGTTTGTTGAAGGCAACTTTCGGGAGGCATGAGTCGTGGACATCAGAGGGAAATGCAACGGAGTTTTTGCAGATTTAACCCGTCAGAGTCCTGAGCCTTATCCAGATAATGTGGACAGACCCTAGGCTTCTGGGATCTACGCTGCTAAGCACGTGTTACCAGAGCTACCAACTCCTCCTGGTTTGAGCCTTTATTCTAAGGGCTGAACCTGTTCAAGTTCAGCCTAAGCGTGTGGTTACTGGGCTAGCGAGGTCAGAAGGTTTCCTGTAATTCTTGGCCCTATTAACTGATCAAATTCCTCATTTATTCTTTTGGGCAAAAGGGTGGATAGTAGGTGTGCTAAAATGTCATAAATATTATCATTGTCATCAAAGGTGTGGTTAAGATTAGATCTGAAATAATCCCCAAAGCTCGGGCGTTAAGGATGTAGACTCCAGTGGGGCAGCCCTTGGAAGACGATTAGATCATGTGGCTCTGATTGCATTAAGGGGTATTATTAGAAAGTGGTAGAATCCTTAGTAGGTGAGCCTTTTTGGAGGAAGTGGGTCCCTGGAAGGGGGGCAGGCTCTGGAAGAGTATAGCTAGTTTCTGGCTCCCCTTCCTCCCTCCCTCTTTTCTTTCCTCCGTCCTTCCCTCCCTCCCTTCCTACATCCTATTCACCCCTCCCTCCTTTTCTCTCTCTTTCTCCATGCTGGTGTGAGGGCAGCAGCTCGGCTCCACATTTCTTCTGTGGCAATTCTACTCAACCAAAGGCCCAGAAACAACAGCACCAAGAGACCATGGGCTGAACCTCTGAAACCCTAACAATAAGTTAATTGGGAGGGAGGCATCAGTGACAGTGTCGGAAGGCTAAAGGATCCATGTGGGCTCTGTTTGTATCTCAGCTCTACCATCTGATCACAAGAAGACCTGCCCCAGAGTCTGGGGCTTGGGTTAAAAACTATAAATGATACCAAAGGCACTCCCTTCAGGAAAACCCTCTCTCAGGAGCTCCCCAACCCCAAGTCCAGCTGGGAGGACAGCTTTTGTACTAGATATTCCATCAGCATCAGGACCCAAGGGAACTGTGGTCTCAGGGTCTTCTGGGTGGGAAGGTGAATGGACTCTCAGCTAAGGTAGGGAGGGCCTCAATGGAGGAACTATTCTGAGCAAGGTCTTGAAACTAACTAGCTAATAAGGGACAGCAATCGTGGACAAAGAAGGACAGGGCAGCTGGGAAGTCACAGAATGCACCTAGGCTCTGGCCCACAGTGAGACAGTGACTTATCCATCTTCTGCAAGGCCTTTCTTTTTGAGATAGTGTCTCTGCTGGGAAACTCAAACCCGACTTGAATTTGCCACATTCCTGCCTTACTCTCCTTCCTGCAGGCCAGGGTCACAGACATGCGTCATCCCTTTGCAATGTTGGGGGACTCAAGTAACTCCATTAGGGTAATGGTGTACGCTATTCATTTCTCCTAGCCAGGGATTACCAACAACATGGACCGGTAGCAGGGCAGAAGGTCTTCAGTGCCCTACCTCCCTTTTGGGAGACCTCCTTCTCTGTCTATTGTAGGCCCATATTTCTATATGGTGTGGCAGCCAGGCTCTAAAGCCATAGTACCTGAAGTAGTCACGGAACCTGCCAGACAGTCTGTCGCTAACCTAACAAAAGGTCAGGATGTTGCTCCGCTCCTTGTCTGTAATTTGGGGGATGCCTGAATAGAGATGCTAATTCAGCCTACGTGACTGAGCTGGCAGACAGAGCAGGAAGCTAGGGGACATGACAGAATGGGCATAGAGAGGTGTGGTCAAAGAGGTAGACGTGACCAGAGACGTTCACCTGGTTACCTAGGAAACAGAATGCTAATGTATTTCCCCCTTGGTTTATGTTTCGATATATAAGGCTGTTTGGAGAATAGATGAGAGGAATTCTTCCGGATGTGAACTCAGGATTTCATGAGGGATCACTGTGAATCTCCCTCCCAATCAAGCCATATGAGTTGTGTCCTGCGCCTCCTTGCCAGTCCAGAGAGAGAGATAGTTTATGTTGGGGTCTGATCCAGAAAAATAATTTAGCACTGGACCCCAACAGTCTCTCTGCTTCATTTCTTCAGAATGGAGAAATAGGAACTGCTGATGCAGACAGTTTACAGGGTGGAAAGAGCAGAGGGCAGAGAGCCGCTGTGTACAAAAATTATATGCCCCTTCTCCTTTTCTAGATATCCCTGCCCCATTACCATCCTTGCGGGCCCACAGATGTGAGCCTGCACACTGACTGGAGGGCAGAGAGTTTGAGCTTATTCTTGTTCTCGAAGTTGCTGATACCAGGTGTGGCCACAAACAAGAGAGCCTGGCCTAAGGTGTGGTTAATTAGTATTTTGAGTATAGGGGTGGATCTGATCCCCCCTTGTTCCTGCTCCTTCAAGTGAGATGGGTAGGAGGTTCCAGGGGCTAGCTGCCTGCAGGACACTTGATCCATTCCTTATATTATGTTAATCAAGTCTGATAGCACCAACCGCATGGAGTCGATGACACCATCCCCAGTTGTCCCAAGTGTTACCCACTTTCCACTGGTTAGGCTGTATGACTAGAACGTTCCTCCTACTTGAGTTATTTCTAGGCCGAGGTATATAACAGGAGCTCTGGCTCACTGGTGGGATCCTGTGGATGATAACAGGTGGGAACAATTTGCAGGCTAAGAAAAACTCCAGCTTCATAAGGTCTGATTGCTTGCATTTGGTGTAAAGCCTAATGCAGATACTAATTTTAACACATTTATAATTCCGACAACTGAGTGTTTTCCTGGAAGCCACTCTGAGCATCACAGATTACTACTATCATAGATTTTGCCACGTGGAATAGTTGGATGTTTTGATTTCTATCAAGGAGTCGGTTCTTTCTAGCAATAAAACTACTTGAACACAAACTTGTTCCGAGGTACTTTAGAACTCAGAGCATCTGCTCTTCTACAGCCTGGCTGGACGTCAAATGGACCCAGGGTTTTCCTGGTCCGGGAACAAGGTCTATCATCTACATAGAGGCCCATGGCCAGTGGCAGCTGAGCAACAGTCTGGTTCACAGAAGTGATTGTGGGGACTCTAGTTGCAGAAGCCTTGCGGGTCCCTGTAACCTCCTCTTCCTCCTAGCACACGGACCAATGCTAACACAGGGACCAATGCTGCGGAGTAGTTGGTGTTCATTCCTGGAAGCTCACACAAGCAAGAGTCTACCTCTTCAGCCCTCCCAACTACTCCAAGTAAGCACGCAGAAGTGTGTGCATTTTATGCTATTGCTGGGGGAATTGAGGGGCAGGGAAGAAGCCAGACATGCAAAGGACTCAAATACAGGCTTGACAGACAGAGCAGAAGTTTAGGGCTTAGACTTGGTCCCTCAGCAGGGAGTGACCTCTGCCTCTCTTTCCCTCTGTGCCCTCCTACTCCCCCTCCACCTGGGATCTTCCCGGGTCTTGACTTACCTGCACGTGGGGCTTCCTCCTCAGCTGCTGTAGGTTTCCAAATGACATTCCTTGCTCGTCCCGAGGAATGTCTTCGCAAGAGCAAGGGCTTTTGTTCCCCACTTCTTTCTCAACACTTAAAATAACTATCTCACACCCACTGAGGGCTTTCGAGGCCTTCATCAGTGCTCAGCTTTTGATATCTGTCTCCAAATCTCCATGCCAATCTCAGGCAACAGGTAGAATTATTCCTATTTCACAAATGAAAGAGGGGCGGCCGCCAAAAGTTAGTCTCTGCAAGAAATCCTATAGGCTAGTCCCTGAGAAAATTAACATTTTTTTCAGCAAAAAATAGAATAAAATAAACAGTGTAGTCCATAATGCTCAAAGAAGAGACAGCAAGAAAAGTGAAAATAACTATAAAGGAATATAGCCAGAACATCTTTCAAAGAGGTGCGTTCTTATTTTATTATTCTAGTAACCTTTTAAAATACATGAGTTTTGAGAAATAATTTGAGGTGATCAACTTAGTAAACCCATTGAAAAAAATTCCTATTAATTCCATGAAATGTCAACTGTTTGCTGGATCAGTGCTCTGGGGACATTTGCTTGGTGTGGTGATAGCTGGGGAAGGCCCTTGCTCTGTGTGTCAAAATGACTTCTGGCAGCCACACCCTTGACGGTGACTTGGTGTCCTGCTAAAATACAAATCTCCTGAAAAACAACCTAGTCTTCTCAAATCTTTTGTGTGATGATTCCAGTGATTCATGAAACATTCCCCCAAGGGAGAAAAAGGGTAGACAGTCCAGGAGGACTCTCCCCCAGAGAATGTGGGGACGGCCCCGGAGAGAAGGAAGATGGATTGACACGTGTTTCTACTAAACACATCTAAAGTAGAATTTCAAATGAGTCTAGTGAAAAAGAACTTACATGTTTGTTGTAAGTTTTTCTTCATAGATTCTAAAGGGACAAGAACTCTGCCTACCTTCTCAGCCCTACCCCTGCCTCCTAAATAAGCACAGAACCTGGCATGTGGTATGTTTTGGGTGCTCGGTGTAGCCTTTGTAGTTAACCTCAAGCTCCCGCCCGCTTTCTCTCTGCTCTTCCATCCAGCAAATCCTGTCTTCTATATCCCACCAATTTTCTCCCCTGGAAGTGAACTTCTCTTTTGGGTTTTTCCAGTAACTGTTCCCACAAGGGCTTGTATGAACTTGATCATATCCAGATAAAAGTTTTAGGAGTTTTGAAAAGCTTATTATTGTCTTTTATGGTAATAGGCCCCATTTATTTTTAATCCTAACTCACTTGCTAGATTAGAGGTTTCAAAGGCAGAGACTGTTGGCTCTGTCGTCCTTTTTTTAAAATAACTCTGCATGTGTGTGTGCACATTGCAACATTACACGGGGGCTGAAATAGGAACTCAGGTTCTCATCATTGAGCAATAAGCACTCTGAACAGATACTGAAAGTGCTGGATTAAACCCAAGTTATCACTAAGGCTCCACTGATCTCAACTGAAGAGGATCATTGGTTTCTTATTTATAACTTTAACTTTCAAATAAGATGCACAACACACATACACACACATACACACACATCACAGACACAGACACATACACACACATATACACACACACACACCACAGACACACACATACACACACCACAGACACCACACATACACAGACACCACACACACACATACACACACACACACACACACACACACACACACACACACCACACAATTTTCCCTAAGAGAAAATGGAGGGAAAATGTACCCCCATAAGTGCCGGTGGATAGACCTAAAATGTCCTTCCCTTCTTTGATTTGGACAGATTATCTGACAGCAGGCCAGCTTACTGAATGCAGCACCATTGATATGTTGATCTGTTTATTAGCCAAGTGTAAGACTTTATGTTGAGGTTGTATTTTGTGTTTCTCCTATTTTCTTCCCAAGCATTACTCTCCTCACCACAAAGAAACACTGTTAATTTTCTACAGCCGTTTCCTTTTTCCTCCTTGGGAAGGTGTGAGGACATAGAAGCAATATTGTATGGAATCTTCATGGCAAAATTAACTTTCTGTCACGTATTTAAACAAGAATTTATTCTTATTTTATTTGCATTGATATTTTGCCTGCGTGTAGGTCTGTGTGAGGATGTCAGATCTTGGAGTTACAAACAATTATTAGCTGCCCCATGGAAACTGAACCCAGGTCTTCTGGAAGCGCAGTCAGTGCTCTTAGCCACTGAGCCATCTCCCCGGCCTCTCTGTCACTTGCTGTATTGGGTTAAGATGGGTGGAAAGTCCATAAGGTTTTCCTCCTCCTCCTTCCAATCAGACACATCAGCAAAGGCCAACAACCAGCCAGCATGTCAGTAGGCAGCAGGATGCTATGAACAGATTAACACAGTTTGTGAGCTCCAGCTGCAGGCCAGCCTCTGCAGCTCCTGGGTCTAGCTGCTGCTAGCAAGGCTGTCTCATTGGCAGTTGGGTTTAATGTGTGGTCTGGTAGGCTGCATTCACGATGGCAGGTGCGTAGGAAGAAAGCAAATAGTGGCAGCTCCAGGTCCACGGTATTCTGATCAAAAGACAGGACGGCAAGTCCCTTCAAAGACAATGCAGCTTCCTAGAATAAGGATCCCCCCAGCTTTATCTTCATTTTGAGGCAATGCGGGGAAGAGAATTTCACACGTCTTTCCCCCCAAAACCTCCTGGGAGGATAATTGAATGCATTCTTTCCAGGAAACCTCATCTCCAAAGTTAAGATCAGGGTGGATGACACTCTTGTTCATCCCCAGCCATCGGTGCCTTCTAGGGAATCCACTACTGAGGTTTTTGTCATGTCTCATAAGAGACTTCTTCCTTCAGAAGGCCCACTCTTGCTCAGCAAGTGCCAGGAACTGTTAAGGACGCCACACAGCTCCAATGCTGGCACTTCTGTTATCGCCCTATTAACAGATGAGGAACTGGGGGGGGGGAGGGTCTTACCCCAGTTACATAGGATACTCACCAGCACCCTAAAGCCGGGGTTTGCCCAACTCGAAATCCTTACAGGTCACCTATCAAGCAACCACACCCCTCCCCACCTCACGTTACCTCCTCTCTCCCTCTCTCCTGCTATCCCTCCCTTCCTCTCTCCTTCCTTTCCTTCTTTCTAGTCTCGAATATCTCACATTGGCTTCAAAGTCACTGTGTAGACAAACAAGGGTATCCTTGGACTTCCCATCCTCCTGACTCCGCTTCACGAGTGCTGGGATTCCAGGCATAGGCCACCAGTTCTGATTTCTTATGTGGTGCTGGGGACCCAACCCATGACTTTATGGAGACCAGACAACCCCTTTACCACATGACCTACCTTCCTAGTACCTTTGTTTTGTTTTGATTAGAAGCAAACTGAAAATAATATGGAGTTATATTTCTTTTATTCCAACTCTCTAAAGATAATCCAAGAAACATAACTTTTTTTTAACTCTCTTTAAAACCACTCTGGACTAGGAAGATGGCTTAGTGAACTAAGTGTTTGTAAAGCTCAGATCCCCAGAATCCACATAAGGGCAGATTCAGTGTGGATCTGTAATTCCAGCTTTCTTGCAATAAGATGGAAGGAAGGCAACAGAAACCCCAGAAGCTAGTAGGTCAGGTAACCTGGTGAACCTAACTGTAGACAAGAGAGCCTGTCTCAAGGTTGGAAGGCAAGGACCAACCACCGAGGTTGTCGTTGGGCTACATGCGCACACAGACACACTCTCTCTCTCTCTCTCTCTCTCTCTCTCTCTCTCTCTCTCTCTCTCTCTCTCTCTCACACACACACACACACTCTCACACACTCACACACTCACACACTCACACACACACACTCACACTTTTTAAAGTCAATGGTAATGCTGTCTATCTGAGAGGTTTGTGCTGTTGTCTCATCCCCCGCTTGCCTGCTTTTGGTCTCCTTGGAACCTTATACCTTTCTTCTCCCCGTGAGCTGCAGAGGCGGCGGCGGCGGCATTATGTCATGTCAGCTGGCAGTGCGGCTCACCTCCACGCCTCATTATGGCAAGTCACTTTCTGAAGCTGGCCTGTTGCGCTTAGACAAATGATTGTATGAAGTTTTAAATAAACATACAATATTTACATTATGCTGTTTCTTGAAGTGATTTATCATCATCTTCTTTCAGTCCCGTTCTCTGGACATAAAAGACACAAGCTTTTTGCAGTTTATACAAACCAAATCCTCTGTTTGCTCTGATTAAGCATTCATGGGTCTTTAATACTGCACAGGCTTTCGAGTGGGGATTATTCCCTTTGGGGGCGGTGGAATTAAATACATTAGGCAGCCGAGATAAGGGAGGGCAGGGGAGTTTAATTGCCATTAAAATAGATATGGCAGGTAACAAAAATAGAAGGCACAAAAAAAAAAAAAAAAAAAAAAAAACCAGTCTGGATTCTCATTTTCTACCCTGATGGACGAATCCTGTGATCATGTGACCTTGGAAAGCTTCCAAAGTTGACAGTCTGGAAGATGTAGGAAACAGGCCAATGGTGTGCAGGGAGCAAGTCAGTAACTGGGTTCCTCAGCTGCCTTGTGCCTTGGGGTCCTTACCCTGAAGAGTGGGAATACCAGTCTTCCCCACAAAGAACATTCGGCTCTATCTGAACCGACATGATTCTGAATCCATGCCTCACCGCCACGTCACCCAAACCCCCACCCACCCCTCTCTGAAGGCAGTGCAGGGGTCTGGTGAGGGGCAGCCGCCTCACTCTGGGGCCCCAGTCGAGTACCTGGACTAGAGGGACTGTGCCCAGGTGATTCCTGCCGACAGGGTCTCACGTTTTGTTCTCTCATAACTGCCTGATCTGTCAGAGTTTTCTTTTCCGTGCCACTCATGAATGTTATAAATGAACCTTGTCACCCTCCTCCAGGAGCTGACACTTGCAGTTCACAAGTGAACTTGTCCAGTTAGCTTGTGTGGCGCTGATGCAGTGGAAATGGCTTTTTGAGAGTCCTGTGTGAGTTCAACAATGTAGCAGGCTTTTCCTTTTCTGCCTTTAGTTCCAAGCCAGATTGAGGAAGGGGGAACAAAACAAAGTAAATTTCCCCACCAATGCGAATAAAGAGCCAAATGAAAGTTAACCAGGATGGGGGGAAATCCTGAATTAAAAACTCAGGGCCTGGACAGATGGCTCAGTGGTTAGGATCACACACCGCTCTTTACCCCAGTTCAGGGCCCAACACCCACACTGGGTGACTCACAAGGCCTCCAGAAGGTCCCACCCCCTCTTCTGGCTCTGCAAGTAACCTGCACACACACAGGTACAAACACACCCATACACGCATAATTAAAAACAAAATCTAAAAATACAGATACATGTGTGTATATTAGCAAACTCTTTTTAGACTAAAAACGAAACCAACCAATGACAGAAATCCGATTGGAGACTGTCTGGGCTGAGGGTGACAAAGAGGAAGAGTGTCAACAGAGGGAGAGAACAGGGACACAACAGGTAACAAAGATTCAAGTTCAACTCAGACACTAACAGTAAGTGGACTTTACTATTACGTCTTGATAAATTTGACTTTTAACTTTTATCAGTTTTTAATCCCAAGGAGCCGCAGGAACCCTTTCTAAATCTTTTACTATAATAATTATTAAATAATTAGAATAATTAAGCTAATACTCCCTGAGTCATTAGTAACGTGGGATATTTTCCCCTCCAAACAAACGCAATAAATATCCATCAGCTTTAAGTGCTGCGGCTGACAGTCTGGGCCGTTAGTGCCAACTTCTATCTGAGGAGTTACAGGATCGGGCGGGCAGAGAGGAGCTGCAGGCCGCCAAGTCTCCCCCAGGCTGCTCAGTCCTCCAAGTATCCCGAGGCTGTTCATTCTCAGCGGAGGAAAGCAAGGTTGTTTAATTGCACAATGTGCCTTATCCTCCCGCGTGAACGCGGGAATACATATCCATCAACCTCATTCCCGGCACCGTTTTAATTTCTGTTCCCCAAGTGCCAGCTCGGGGATATTACTCGTGTCGGTTCCGGAGGCTGGGTAGGTGCAGGCGCAGGGAAAAGAGTGTTTCAACAGTCCCAGCTCCTAAAAGTGAAGATGGAGAACCCCGCGGTGCCGGAGTAGCCAGGTCTACCAACTGCAACAAATCCCCAGCCCCTGGTAGCAACGGATCCCGACTTCAGGAGACTTGGCGGCTGCAATGCATCCTCTCTCCTAGTGGCAGACATACCCGGCTCTTGCTCTTTGCAGATCCCCAGAGTCGGGGTTCTGTGATTCAACAGTTGATACTGAACATCGCCCACCCCACCCCCAGAGGAAAGGCAGCCAGAACCAAGCCGTTTCTTTCTCTCTCTCTCTGTGGTCCTGCAGTCTCTTGGAGTGTTTATACTAAACTCCAGGCCTTGGAAGAGAATTTACAGCCTTATCACTGGAATTAAAGGCGATGTCAGCCAGGGGGTTGTGCGCCTCCTTTTGCGCCTTTTCCAAGCTAGTGAGAGTTGGCTTCGTCTAAGGCTCTCCCCGCCTCTTCCTGAAGTTCCTCTTTGAAGATTTCCTGTCGTGTTAGTCTGGAAAGGAGAATTTATTTGTTGTGTCTATTCCCATATTAATGTCTGGAAACGATTTCTATAGGAAAATATTCTCATATTGGGTGAAATCAATGAAAAAAATTGCTTCAGGTCGTGTTTCCTTAAAAAAAATTAAATGGATGCAAAAGAATATTGAAAATAGTTGTAACGTTTGAGAAATAATAGCAGTGAACATGTAGTGTAAGACGCTGTAGCCATCGAAATTCCATAATCCCGTCTGGAGCTTGAGTCTGCTTTTAGAATCCCTTGCCTTAGCAGTAGGTAATCATGCCATGTGTTTGCATTTGTTAACTCATATTTAAATGTTAAAAATAGATGTGAATTTTCATGACTTATATACAAGGAACCATATGCATATTTCTGTCACTTGCCCCAGTACCGTGTTTCTGAGAGGCCTCTGTTCTGTTAATGTAGCTATGATTCATTCATGTTTGCTGGTTTAATTCTATTCTTTCCTGGTCCACTGTAGCGCCTGCACTAGCAGACAGTACGCAAGCCGGGAACTAAGCTGAAGACTTAAAAACACATGCACACAGACAGACGGGGACACGGGTCCTCCTTGATACAAGAATGCCAAGTTTATTGTGCGCCAGGGAAGCTTATCTAGGGATCCTTAACTGATAGCCACACCCAGCTCTGGGGATCTTTCAGCTACAGGCCTCACCAGAACCCACACCCTTGCCATCAGGGTCTCGTGCTCAGAGTAGCTGCAGGCACAGGTAAAGGAGATGTTTTGCTCAGTTCACTCCAGCAGGCAAAGGGTCCGCGGCAGGCAAAGAAAGCCAAGGGGCCAGGGGTCTGGAGCCCCCAATAGTCCACCATTAGATTCTTTCCCATTTTATGTATGTGGTTTCATATATGCCTCTTGGCACACACAACATGTTTCTAGGTCCAGCAAAGAGTGGATTTACTAGATCTTGAGTGCGCACACTCCCCGTTTTCTATACATGTTCAGAGTAACTCTCTGTCTAGCCGTACTTAAATAAAGAAACTGCCCACACCTTCACCAGTGTTTCCTATTGGCAGATGCTTCTTTTTTTTTTTTTTTTCAAATCTAGTGTCGATAAGACAGACCCTTCTGGGCTGGAGAGATGGCTCAGCAGTTGAGAGCACTGGCTGCTCTTCCAGAGGACCCTGGTTCAATTCCCAGCGCCCACATGGCAGCTCAAACTGTAACTCCAGCTCCAGGGGATCCAATACCTTCACACAGACACATATGCAGGCAAAACACATAATGCACATAAAATAAAATTAATTTAAAAAATGTTTAAAAAAACAAACCCTTCTGATTTTAGCTTGCAATGCTGTTACAGTACTAGACATATGCCTCAGTTGCTCATTTCCATATATATATTACAAATATTTACTCATCTTTCACTATCTGTATAATAAATTTTGAGGAACAGGGTGCTTAGTTTTAACAGTTTAATTTTTTCAGTCTTTGTCTATATGGTTTGTTTATTGTCTTATTTAAGAAACATTTTCCTAACCCCAGTCTGACAATAGGAAACACTGGTGAAGGTGTGGGTAGTTTCTTTAGTTAAGTATGGCTAGTGAGAGAGTTACTCTGGACGTGTATAGAAAACAGGGACTGTGTGCACTCAAGATCTAGTAAATCCACTCCCTGCTGGACCTAGAAAACTTGTCCTGAATACTGTCAGAGTTTTATTATTTCCCTTGCATGTTTGTTTTTAATCCACTGGAATTCAATTTCATGTGTTGTGGAAGATGCAGACTCAATTTTGTGGGCCATGTAAATATTCGATTTTCTCCCTATCATTTTTTGTTTTTGCTTTTGTTTTCTATTTCGAGACAGGGTTTCTCTGTAGCTTTGGTGCCTGTCCTGGAACTAGCTCTTGTAGACCAGGTTGGCCTCAAACTCACAAAGATCCTCCTGCCTCTGCCTCCCAAGTGCTGGGATTAAAGGCATGCGCCACCACCATCTGGCTTCCCTATCGTTTTTTGAGAGTCCTTGAAATGTAGTAGCTTCCATCATGAGCTAAGCATATGCAGTTTACTGAGTTGTAACTCTCCCCAGTTCTCAGTTGAAGCCATAACCTCCTGGGACGTAATTAGGATTACATGAGGTCATCAGGGTGGGGCTTTATAGAAAGAAGAAGGGAAAATCTGTCTGTTACAAGAAGACTCAGTGGGGAGCAGTCACCCCTAAACCAGGAAGGGATTCTCCATCATCACCAAGTTAGTTGCCATCCTGCTGTTGGACTTCCCGGCCTGCTGTGAGAATGAATGCTGGTTAGCTTCACAGCCTGTAACATTTTGTTATAGCAATTGAAGCAGACAAGCATCGATGTGTCTTTTCTGGGCTCTCTATTCCTTTGTTCGATTTGCCTATCCTTAACCTTGATTATTATACATTATAAATAGCCATACATATTAAATAGATTCTCCTTTGGTCCTGTGATTCTCTATGTACGGGTTAGACTCACCCCACCACTTTGCACAAAATAAAATTGGGGGATTTTTGTAAGAGTCATGCTATCTCTCAATACTGACTTGGACAACTCCACCCTTAGTGACATTGAACTTTCTAATCCAAGAGCATAGTATATGATTTAAGACTTTGCTAATGTACTTAAATAAATTTTCATAGTTTTGTACATGTCTCTGGAATTTATTCATAGAGCCTTCACATTTTATGATGTATTGATGTTTTCTTTATCCGTTCTTCCACTTCTGAATTGCTGGGGACCAAATCCAGTACCTCCTCTATATTAAGCAAGTATTCTACCAGTCAGCCCACACTCCCCAGCGTCAGTGAAGAAGTGCCATTGAGTTTTAGACATTGATTTTGACATTCGGCAACTTTTCATTTATTATCTACTGGTTATTTTCTTCTAGACTTGATTTTTCTCTGGGAATAAAGACAGTTTTGTTATTCGACAAATCTTAAACATTCAGAAATTTTAATTATTTCTACCTTGACTATATCGGAGAAGGGTGCCCCATGAGGTTAGGTAGAATTAGTGTCTGCTGTGTTTTTTACAAGGAAAGCTCTCGATGTTGAATTAAGTGTGAGGTTTACAGTGGACGCCCTTTGTGCAGGCAGTTCTGTTCTTGGTTTAGTAAGAACCTTCCATGACTGTATGCTCAGCTTTGGGAGCAAGTTTGCATTATTGATATAATCCTGTGTTTTTTTTTTATTACTATGACGTGTTTAGGCAATCGATTTTCAAATATAAAACTTCACCTCATCATCTTGGCAAAACTCAATTTTGATGTGTAACTTTATTTTATGTATTTTGCTTGTTTGCTCTTGAACCTGGGTGTCACACTGTAACCCAGGCTGGTTCAATTGCTCTCTATGTAATCCAGGCTGGCCTTGAACTCACAGTGATTCTGTTGATTCAGCTCGCAAGTGCTGGGCAAACAGCACTCTGCTTGGCTCTCCACATCATTATTTCTTTGAAGGAAATAATTTCCCTAGACTTTGCCCAATGATACTGAACATCAGAAATCTATTAAAACTACATGCCTCTCTGTGACCTTAAAATACCTGTGACATAAGTCCCCTGGGAGTACCACGGATGTGAGCATTTAACTCTAACTATCTGCTACAGTCTTTGGATTTTAAACCTTGACCTCATTATTGCATGAGCAATACCTACATTTCTTGACAGCATGGATGTGATTTTGTCCTTAAGAGTTACAGCCGTCTTCTTTCTGTGCTATGAGGAGCCATGTGCTCTGGATTACCATACTTGCTTGGATTTTCCCCCAAAGTGAGCCTTCTCCTTTAAGGACGGGCACTGCAAGCTCCAGCCCTCCGTCCTTGCATATAGCATGTGTCCCTTCTCAACCTTCTGCTTCTCCACAGTCTCTTAATAGATGAAAACTAGAACCTGGATAGATGGCTCAGCGATTACGAGCACTCACCGCTCTTGCGGAAGACCTAGCTTCAGTTCCCAGCACTGGCCTGCAACTCCAGTTCCAGGGGATCCAACACCCCGTTTTGGCCTCCAGGGGCACCAGACAGACATGTGGCACACGTGCATACATGCAAGCAAATATTCATAAACATAAAAAAAACCCAAATACATCAAAATATGGCTCAGTCGGTAGAACAGTCGCCTTCAAGCACCAAACCTTGGGTTTGAATCCTTATACTGAATGGAACTGGGTTTTGGAACACATCTATAATTGTACCTAAGAGGCAGAGAGGGAGGATCAGAAATCAGGGTTATCTTCTGCTTAAGCTAAAGGCCGGCCTGGGCAACGTAAAACCGAGTGTCAGGACAAAAGGAAGAAAAGGAATGGGGAAAGACTTCTACACTTTGCTTGACTTTATAGTCAGACTTCTCACAGGGAGAAAATAAACCCACGTGAAAATGCGTGCCTAGAAAGCAAGGTAAACAGCTAGTCGTTCAGGAGCGCACACATTTGCAAACCACCCCCAGCCCCCACCCTCAGCATCTGCCTTTCAAACATCCCAGCGCTGGGGCAAGGGATTAAGCCTGGGCCTCACACAGACCAGGTTTTGCCCCCAGCCCCTCCCACCGGACTGTTGGAGTGGGATGAAATCCTTCATTTGCGCCATGATCCTAAGGCTCAGAATCCCTTTTATGGCAATCCAGCTGAGACCTTCCATTTTATAAGAAGTGTCACTCGACATGGGTTGTTTAGAAGTGAGCATGATTGAACAGGGTCATTATGTGGAGAATTTTTGAAAAGTGAGGGCATAGCAAAAACAAACACTATTTTAAAACCTGGATCGACTGACCTTGGGAACTACAAAACCTTCATTTTCCGAGCTAGGCTTCACAGCTTCCGGTTGTCCCTCCATCACGGGCAGCAGAGCACTCGGCACCCTCGCTGGCTGCTATGGCTCTGGGCCCCCACGTGGAAACCAAGGTCTTACACTGCTTAGTGTCCTGCCTTCAGGTAAGGGACAGGCCTGAAGGCCTCCCTTTAGGATGCCTGAGAAACTCGGGAAGAGGGGGAAGCTGTATGTTGCTGATATTCAATGTTCTTCACTAGGACCTGGAAAGAGAGAGCACTGGGCACCCAGACTCCATTCCCAACAGCCAAACAGTGGCTCACAATCACTCTAACTCCAGTCCCAAGGAATCTGTCACCAAGCACGGTACACAAATACTCTTGCAGGCAAAACATCTGTGCACATAAAAGAAATAAATAATTTTAAATATTATATATATGTATATATATAGACACACATGGATATCCTGATAAGCTACATTATGTTGAACTTAATCAATCCTAAGTAATTATTTCAATATTTGAGTTTGCTTTAAGGTATTCGGCAAAGTACAGGGAGGCATATAGGTTGGAAAAACATGAGTCAGGATGACACAAGTCAGTCTCAGTTCATTACTGAGGCTGGAAGATCAGCAGGTAGACCTTCACTGTCTTTCTACTTTTGCAGAGGTTGGAGATTTTCTGTACTGTCACTAAGGAGAGCTGAACGTGTAGCTTGGTGGGGGAGGCCTTGCCTAGCCCCGAAAAGCTCTGGGTTTGATCTTCAGGACAGAAGGGAAGGAAAGCAAAGGGGGAGAGGAGAGGAGGGGGGAGAAAAAGGAGGAAAATGGAGGAAAGGGGGGAGGAGAGATGGAGGAGTAGAAAAGAAGGAAGGAAAGGAAAAGAAACTTAAAACTCCTGTGAGGGGTGGGTGGACTATTCAGACCCCCATTCAGCAATGACATTCTCGCAGCTGGGAGGATGCACCCTCAAAACCCTTGGCCCTCAGCAACATCTGGGAATTGCCTTTGTTAGGAAGAGTTCCTCTACTCAAGATTGCTCAAGTTTACTGTCTTCCCCCAGCCACTGGCTGATGCAAGGCCAGGCTATTGGCATTGATAGTCCAGCCTCTGTAGTCTTCTAGCAAACATTGCTTAATTGGTTGGTAGCCAAACTAAAATGGCAAGACTGTGATTCCTGACTCCCACTGGTCAGCCGGCTGCCCTGAGCATCCTGTTGATCTCGGGGCTACTGTTGATGGTGGGGACTATTCTGAAGATGAGCTGTGCCGTGGAGATGCTGGCACATGAAGGATGCTGATGTCATGTGGTTTTGATTGACAGGCTAGTCAAGAAAGCTAGTTGTTAACGCACGTTTATTTTTCCATGTATATCGGGATAGTAAGGGCAACAGTTGGTGGCATCTTGAGATCAGTCTCGTCTCTTCCTTGGGATAAAACAGGGACTGGCTTTACCCCCAGAGAGCCAGGATGGCTACTAAGGCTCTGGGTATCACATCCTCTCATCACAGTGTCAAAGCGGATAAAACAATTGTTAATTCTAAATCTTTTATTTATTTGTTTAGTTTGGTTTTGTTTTTGAGAACGGATCTCACCGTGTAGCTCCAACTGGCCAGAAACTTTGGGTATACAGACAAACCTGACCTCGGACTCTCCCTTCTGAGTTCTAGAATTAAGTTGTGTACCACCATGCTCAAATTTATTTATCCAGGGATTAGTTCTTTCCCCCAAATCCCCTCAATAGACTTCTTCCCAGCCCCTTGGAGCATATGCCCACTCTCTCTACATAAGCAAGGATGAGAATCTAACTATTTGTCTTGGGATGGGTCTCTCTAGGAAGGAAGCCCTCCTTCTAAGGCAGCCTGAGTGGCTCAGTGATTGCCACATATAGCTACACTTCACTCTCAAAGGTCACTGGCTTGACTGAGAAAGTGACTTATTGCCCCAACCAGCATCGAATTAGCACTCTCAAGGTAGATTCGCCGGTGTGGGGGTGCATACCTGTAACCCCACTGTCAGGCTGAGGCAAGAGAATCATAAAGCAGATACCCTGTCTCAGAACAAACACAGCCCCCACAGAAGGCGTTCCTCACCCAGGAGACTTCCCCAGCCAGATGAAGCGGGTTGTACTCATACTGCCAACTTCTCTCACTTTGCTGAAGCAGATATGGTTAATTTCAACTGAAAGTAATCGCATCTATTCTAGCTTCAGGTATTGTTGGCAAACAAAAACCCTGTGTTTAAGGTGCGCACTGTGACATTTTGAGTATTTTTACAATTTTAAATTTTAAATGAAAATTTTTACAATTTTAAGTATTATAGGTCTGTGTTATTGATTATGCAGTCTTCTTTGTCTTCTTATTTGTCTTCATCTTTGTCTTCATTTTTCTTTGTCTTCTTTGTCTTCTTCGTTGTCTTTTTCATCTTCTTCATCTTCATTTTCTTCTTTAACTTCATCTTTTTCTTCTTCCTCCTCCCCTTCCCCCTCTTTCTCTTCCTCTTTCTCTTTTTCCTCCTCCTCTTCTTTATAGTTAGCACATCAAGGACTCATTTACTGAACCTTCTGTGAAGTCACAATTCCACCAATAGGATGAGTCAAAATCACTACCTATGTCAAGGATACAAGACAGGTGCTATCTTGGCTCTGGTACCCGTGACAGCTGGGTTTGGTTTGGGCATCATCTCCTTTTATTTATTTGTTTGTTTATTTATTAACAAAATGTTGCCTTGCTGAACTAGTTTTTCTTTGTGTGACACCGAGTTTGTTCTTTGTTTCTAAACAGCTGTATACTATTAACTCCAGCGCTTTTTCCTTCTGTGTAAAGACATATTTACCCTTCAATGCATTTCTCCCTTCACCCCAACCTCTGACAACTTCCACTCTGTAGTTATGTGAGATTAAAGTTTTTAGATTCCACATATAAGCAAGATAACACAGTGTTTTCCCTTCGGTGTCTGGCTCATTTCACTCAGCTTATTGCCCTCTGGGTTCACTTAGCTTGTCAGAGTCGTAGGGCTGAACAACATGTTCTCTCTCTCTCTCTCTCTCTCTCTCTCTCTCTCTCTCTCTCTCGCTCGCTCGCACGCACGCGCGCACACACACACACACATTCACATGACATTTTCTCCCCTGACCATCTGTTGAAGGACATTTAGGTACAGCCCACACGTTGGTTACTGTGATTCTTCTTAGACATATTGAGTTCTTTTTGGAAAGGATGTGTTTTATATGAACTAACTGAAATAAAACATTTTGCTGACTTAAGAGGTATTTTTTTTTACATTTACAATCAAGATAGCTAGTTTTTTAAGACTAAAATTGATATTATGAAAATGGTTCAAGTTGTGTCTCTAGAAACAAAGTTTTAAGAATTGCTAAGGGAGAAAACAGAAATATAGGACAGAAGCAGAAGAAAAGTAAATTAAGAGACATTTTTCTCTCATACCAAAATGATGGGCATGGTGGAAGAAGAAGCAATTTTGGGTTTTTCTATTTGCCGGAGCCCTGACTAGAAATTTTCAGCCCTCTGAAACAAGTAAGCAGAACTCATCCTCTCTTCTGTGCTTCTCAGGGGCACCAGGCCGACATTGCATTCATGACTTTCTATAAGCATCTTGAATCCATTCATTGTATTATTCAAAATGCCCAGCAGAGTCATTTTTATCTTAATACATGGTTGATAATTATTTCACAGCAACAAATAGCAAGCCAGTGTTCACTGAAGGATGTTTATAGTGTGTACGGATAGTTATCAATGTCTTAACTGAAACTTGGGAGAGATTTTTTCCAAGTTCTTTAAGCCCTCTGTTTCCCAGCCCTGTGCTGGGAATCGAACCCTGGGTCTTGTTCATTTTAGGCGAGTACACTGCCATTGAGCTGTATTTTTTTGGTGCCTTCTATGTTTGTCACTTGCTTGATGCAATCTAGTGTGGGAAATGAGGTAAAATGAAACTTGCAGTTTGAATACATTATATATTATAATCAGTGAGCCTGTGTTGAACGCCTCTTCTAAGCTAGGTGTTTCTTTTTTTTTTTTTTTTTTAAAGATTTATTTATTAATTATGTATACAGCATTTGTCTGCATGTATTCCTGCAGGCCAGAAGAGGGTACCAGATCTCATTATAGATGGTTGTGAGCCACCATGTGGTTGCTGGGAATTGAACTCAGGACCTCTGGAAGAACAGTCAGTGCTCTTAACCTCTGAGCCATCTCTCAGCTAAGCTAGGTATTTCTTGTACTTGAGAAGCAAAGCAAGGCGCTTCTGGAGCTTCAGTGTTGGTAGAGGACACAGATACAGGCAAATAGCCCCAGTACCTGAATCTCACAGTGTCAGGCCAAGCTGTCTTCACCAAGAGAGGACCATGTACCCAACACAGCATGAATGACTTGTATGTTCTGACACATGTAAATGTCATAACAGTCACGGGAATAGGCATTATACTTACCTTTATATTCAAGCTGGGGTACTAACAAAAACCTTCCGGTGCCCAAAAAGTCAAGAGCTGGTATCAACTGATAGCAGACTCCTGGGCCACACTGACTTTCAGCAATCAGCTATGCATTTATTTATGATATTTTTATTTTTGTTTGTTTTGTTTTTGAGACAGGATTTCATGTGGCCCAGTATGCTGATTGGATTTTTTTTTATTATTTATTTATTTATTTTTTTTGTCCACTTGATCCAAATTATGCTCATCTGGAAAGAGGGAACTTCAATTGAGAAAATGCCTCCAGCAGATCAGCCTGTAGGCAAGTCTGTGGAAGAATTTTCTTGATTAATGATTAGTGTGGAAGGGCCCAGCCCTTACTGCGGAGGTGACACCCCTGGGCAGGTGGTCCTAAGAGGTATGAGGAAGGGAGCTGAACATGAACCTGGGAGCAAATCAGTGGACAACACTCCTCCATGGCCTCTGCTTCAGTTCCTGTCGCCAGGTCCCTGCCTTGATGCTGGGAGCACAGCACAAAGGTCTTTGAGCTCACAGATCTCCAGGGAAACCTGGAATGTTAAGCACACAGGACTGCCCTCTCAGAGAAATGGATGTAAAAATTTGTTCTTCCTTGTAGAGGGCTGGGAATTGAAGGTGAGTAACAGGCTAGTGAAGTGTGTTAGTCGTTGGGCCAGGACATACTAAACTTCTACTACCAGTCTAGAGGTGACTAATGGTCTAAATGACCCTTATAACTAGGGCCTCCCCAAGCTCCTACAACCAGAACTGGAGATACCCTATAGTCTATATGACCCTTATATTATCTGTTTAGCCAGGGATTCCCCCAGACCCCCACAACCGGGACCAGACGTAGTTAATAGCCCAAATGACTGCTATGCTATCTGGATTATAGGGATCTGATCAGCTCCTTCCTTAGGTTTTTAAGCTAGTACAGACAGCCTATCTCCAGAGCCCATCTTCTTAGAAGAAATGACATGTACCCTGAATTGAATTTTGATGTAATTATGCCTTTTTGTGCATCAGGGAATCAGGGAACCAGGAGACTTTTTTTCCCCAAATTATACTGTGTTTAAAAATGCTGGAAATAAACTGCCTAGCATCAGACTCCCTGAAGTTTGATCCAGGTTGACGAAGTCAATCTAAACCAAGTTTTTAATTCTTACCTCTTTATGGCTCACTTCCCTGCCTGCTGTGACCACTTGCAGGATCCCCCTCACTTTGGGTACCTGCCTTGGGTTCCCTCAAGGATAGATTGTAATCTGTAAGTCAGATAAACCCTTCTTCCCAGGTTCATTTTGGTCAGGGTTTTTAATCACAGCAGCAGAAAGCAAGCTAGCTCACTCAGGCTGGCCTCGAACTCCCTAACTAGCCAAGGAAGACCTTCAGCTCCCCAGTCTTGCTACCTGAAACATCCAAGTACAGGAATAAAGAATGCACAGACGATTTCAGCTCTTCCAAGATCTGAGGAGGAGAGCTACATGGTGCTCTTAACCTTGTTTGGAAGGGACACCCCTTAGTGAAAAGGTCAGAGCGGAGGTCAGAGTTTCACTATTGGGAACTTTGAGGGTGGTATCTGAAAGTAGGTGAGCAACTCACTGGGACAGGGATGCATGAGGGACATGACACAAAACAAGAAAACGGACCCAGAAGTGAGTGTATTTCTTAGCCCAATGTGGAAAGCTTTTGCTCATTCACACACAGTCAATAGCTCACAACCGCGTAGTGCAGGCTGGAAGATTTAAACCGGGTATAACCAGAACCTCAGAGGATGGGCAAAGTGGTGGGAACTTGATGCCAGGTGTCCTGACTCCAATTCCTCACAGCCATAGCATCAAACCACAAGGATGCAGCAGCCGATGCAGAGCAAAGGTGGGGCACAAGTGTCTTGAACGTGCAGACAAGTCTGCCCGGAATTCCAGTACCACGGGTGCCTAAGGAAGCATGTTTTATCTGGATGCAAAAATGGAAATACAGTTCAGAATCTGAGCCAAGGCCAAATTACCCCGAGAGCTGACAGAGTTCAAACATCAGCAAAAAAAAAAAAAAAAACCCGGTGTCAGACGGGGGCCCCACAGCTCTCGTGCGGAGAACGAGAAGGCGTTGCTCGTTTCTGCGAGCGATGTTATGGTTAGAAAAGGGCTCCTAAGGAAAGGGCGAAGGAATTTGGGTTCTTTTGAAGAAAACCATCAAAGTTTGCTTATCAAAAACATTCTGTGAGAGAAAGGACCAGTTTAGCCTCCATTGTGTTTATCCTGCGGAAGAAGGCAGGATCTGTAGAAGCCCGAAAGCAGCCACTTCCCCCATGTCGTGGTTGTCTTGACCAAAGGCGTGTGAGAGCAGAATGTCATTTACACTTGGCTCTGGCTTCAGCGTGACTCATTCTACTCCAGATTTGTTTATGCAGCTCACCTAGGCCAGTCTTTTCATTAAGAATTCTTTTACACAATGTTTTTACTCTCTCTCTCTTCGTACGTGTGCGTGAGCGTGTGTCCGTACGTGTGTGCACCCATTACAGAGTCTTTTATTTTCACTCTGTGGGTCCTGGGGCTTGAACTCACAACTCCAGGTTTGGCCAGGAAGCACCTTTACCTGCTGTGCCATTTCCCAGGCCCTAAGCCAGTCTGAAAGTTGTTCTAGAACACTGGCTCTTCACCCTCCCAACGCTGGGACCCTATAATAGAGTTCCTCGGGCTGTGGTGATGCCCAACCATAAAATTATGTCCCTGCTCCCTCATATCTGTAATTCAGCTACTGTTACGAATGAAAATGTAACTGACATGTGGGGCTATCTGACATGAGACCCCGAAGGGGTGGCAAACCACAGGTTGAGAATCAAAGTTCTAGACCCTCCTAAGCAGTTTTTGTGGCCGGGTTAAGGAAAAGTCAGCTATAAACTAAAATGAAACCAAAAGAGAGCCTCCAATAAATAAAACTACAGATAACGTCTGCGGAGGATAACCTACTGCGGGATAATGGAAAGCAGTTGTTGTTGTTGTTGTTGTTGTTTTAAACAATGGAAACAGTGTTAATACACAAATAGATAATACAGTTTTCCACCCCAGCAGTGGGCCATTGGAGGGAGCTACCAATGAGCAGTTCCTTGTGGAACTTGAGGAACCAGAGAGCCAACACTATATCCTGGGCTCCGGGCTCCGGGCTCCGGGCTCCGGGCTCCGGGCTCCGGGCTCAGGATGGAATTAAAACTGCCTTGAGGTCGGGGCTCTTGCCTCAACCCTCACCTCAGGCTGCAGAGCAGAGAGAAGCACGGCAGAGCTTGCCTGTTTCCTCTCCTCTTTCTTGTCCTCATGGCTCCGCGGTGAGAAGCACCTACCTTTCTCTCCTTGGAGGAGACTCACAGGTGCCAATTAACTTGCCAAGGACAACAGTAGAAACACAGAGAGAAGGATTTTACTCCCAGGGATATTAAACCCCAACACAGGTTGATAGGAAAGTGTGTCAAAACATTTCCTCACCAAGTGTTTGAAAATGGGGGTATCTAGAATGATCCTGAGGATATAGATTTACCTGAAGACCTGGTAAAATATCTTTAAATACAAACAGACATACATACATACACACACACACACACACACACACACACACACGTGAATATGTACTTACGCTTTTCATGGTGCAGAAAAACTCTAAGTCGACTTAAAGAAAATAATTACTATCTATAATTAATTGCACAATCTAAAAAAAGGTCACATTTTGCAACTGGGTGGATTTCTTTCTAAAAATGTTCTTGTATCTACCACCCACAGTCATCCAGTCAATGATAAATTCTCATCAAATTCCTGGCGATAGTCTATGAAAATTTGCTGTTCTATATGTTTCTTGTACTGTGATAGGCATCTCTTTAGGTTAGGGAAAATTTAACGTTTCATTTGACTAAAGTACCCTTTTTTTTCTATTGTATCTTTAATACCCGAAATTCTCTCTTCCATCTCTTGTATTCTGTGGGTGAGGCTTGGCTCTGAGGTTCATGTTTATGTTCCTAAATTTTTCATTTCCAGATTTCCCTCAGCTCGGGTTTTCTTTTACTGATTCCATGTTCATGTCTTGAACTGCTTTCTTCATTTTCTACCTCTGTTTGTGTTTTCATTGATTTATTTAAGGGATTTATTCATTTCCACTATAATATTCATACAAGCTGTTTTAAGATCTTTTCCTTGTGCTTCAGCTATGCTGAAAACTTCAGGGCCTGCTGTGGTACAGTTGCTGGGCTCTGGCGTAGATATGATGTCCTGGCTATGACTGATTGTGTTTACGTGTGTGTCTAGGCATCAGGATTTGGGAAGATTGTAATTCTAGGTGTTGCTATCTGGTCTTGTCTATTTTGGGGTTGTTGTTGTTGTCCCTTGGTTTCTGTTGCCCTCTTTGGTTCTTAGGGGAGTGTGGTAGCTATGTGTTGCTTCCTAAAGAATTCTTATGGGGTCCTGTGAGGTGTGGCCACTGGGGGTTCTGGGTAAAATGTGCTTTTAGATATTGGGAGCTGACATTTATGAATGAGGATGGTCTAGGAGCGGGGAGGGGCCCACATAATGGAGGAAAGTAGAATGTTCATCAGGATACACTTACTCTCCTGGGAATGGGGCAGAGAGTGAGGAGTGGCCTCAACAGGGAGTCTGCTACCGATTTAGAGACTGGGGACTGGATATGAAGAGGAGGAGGGAGACCAAAGATCTGAACCTTGGCTTTACTGACCTGCCTGCTTCTCTGGCAGGCTGGGCTTGCCAGGTCTTAGGGAATGCCTGTTGGAGTTGGGGGCCGGGATAACAGTGAGTGGGAAGGAAGGTTGGTGGAAAAGATACACGTGCTCCATTGGAGGTGGGGCAGAGACGAAGTGGAGGCCACAGCAGGTGTTCTGTACAGTACTGGGCGTGAGACTGGGGGATTGGATGTGGAGAAGAGGAGGAAGAAGCAAAGATCTGCAGTTGGCACACCTGCTTCCATGGCCAGAGCGCGAAGGTTTTTATTCACATTCGCCCTCTAAAGATGAGAAAACAGAGGCTTGGAAAGTAGGAAGACATTTTGTGAAGAAGGGATTCCCCAACTTTTTTCTCGGCAAAATTCAGTCAATATAAAAGTGAAAATAAGATTAGGAGGAAAACTCCTCGTCAAAGATATCATGCTGTCTCCAACTTCTTCGTGGGCATCGGTTAAAACATTCAGCTGGATTAAACTATAGCTGACAAGTAATGATTCCTGAGTATCTGGTAATGGCTTATGCTTTTGGCAATGACTGTGCCTAACACAGTTGGTGTTCACAGCGTACCGCTTGAGAGAAGGCCTAGTCTGAGTCACTGCCACTGGAGAGGCGAGAAAGCAAGGCTGCTAAGTGGTTAGGTCACAGGGCTTCAAACCCCACCATCCACTCTTCCCTGAGCAGTAAACATTTAGAGATTTCCCTCTGGGAACTGACATCCTGCACCCCCAAGGTCCTTGTCATTGCTACTGCTGTGGTCCGGTCACCTCTGACCTTTTCAGTCAGTCACATACTACATCCCAGACTATTCTGTAATGACTTCAGCTGCCTGGTGTTTTACTGTACATAGACAAGAAATGCTTTCCATGGCCTAAAAACTAATCCAGATTCGAGCGAACGAGCCACACAGCTGTAACGTTTTATGATTTGTCTTGAGTGCAAGCATAAGATTATTTCTGTTTTATGTCAATGTATCGTTGCAGATATGATTCCTCAACACATCACTGGGATTGCCTTCATTTGTGGAACTGCACACATTTATATAAAAACTGGCTTTACTTGGGGTTGGGGAGATGGGCTTGGTGGTTATGGGCTTGGAGAGATAGTTTGGTTGTTATGGGGTTGGAGAGATGGTTTGGTTGTTATGAGGTTGGAGAGATGGTTTGGTTGTTATGGGCTTGGAGAGATGGTTCGGTGGTTATGGGGTTGGAGAGATTGTTCGGCGGTTATGGGGTGGGAGAGATTGTTCGGCGGTTATGGGCTTGGAGAGATGGTTCGGCGGTTATGGGGTTGGAGAGATTGTTCGGCGGTTATGGGGTGGGAGAGATTGTTCGGCGGTTATGGGGTTGGAGAGATGGTTCGGCGGTTATGGGGTGGGAGAGATGGTTCAGCGGTTATGGGGTGGGAGAGATGGTTCGGCAGTTATGGGGTGGGAGAGATGGTTCGGCAGTTATGGGGTGGGAGAGATGGTTCGGCAGTTATGGGGTGGGAGAGATGGTTCGGCGGTTATGGGGTTGGAGAGATGGTTCAGTTGTTATGGGATTGGAGAGATGGTTCGGCAGTTATGGGGTGGGAGAGATGGTTCGGCAGTTATGGGGTGGGAGAGATGGTTCGGCAGTTATGGGGTGGGAGAGATGGTTCGGTGGTCATGAGTGAGCACTGATCTTGCAGAAGACCCAACTTAGGCTCCCAGTGCTCACATCAGTTCCAGAGGATCTGATACTCTGTCCCGGCCACCTCAGGTACCTACACACGTGGTACACATAAATTTACACAAATATACCCATATACACATAAATAAAAATAAATAAATCTTTAACATACCTTCATTCAGTTTAGAAAAGTACAAAAATTTTATTTAGTACAGTCGGGGACTCTCCTGGAGGAGAAGGCAGGCTGTCACTCTTAAACTGCCCCGTTGCTGGCACTCCTGAGTTTTCTGTGGGTGCTTCTCTTCCCTGAGCACCCCATCCCAGTTTCTGGTTCCACACAGCACTGCTTCCACAGCGTACTGGGGAGCAGCTAATTGCACACACTTCTGTTTAGGTTACAGTCTCCTTTAGGGTAAGATTTGTTTTCTTACTCCTCTCACTATATCTAGCCGATTGCCTGGCACAAATCTTAATAAGAGGTAATCAACAAAGGCCCAGGTATTGAATAACTGGGTATTTCAGAGGGCATTAGTGGTTTACATAGTTAGAGCACTCATCCACATAAAGTAAATAAACAAATCTTTTAAAAAAGCATTCTTTAAGCCTCATATGTTTTTCAACATTTTCTGATTCCATGGTCAACATCAAAGATTTCAGCGAGCAGCAACACAATCCACGTGTATATTTGGTTGTATTATTGACCAGTAGTGCAGACATAAATGCGATTAAAAGAACAAAGTCATTTACATAATTTACATGGTTCTTTCCATTTGATAACCTCAGTGAAATATCACAACTCAAAGTATGTGTGATCTCAGAATTATGCCTTTAGATTCCAGGATGAAATCCTTTCTAAAATGTGTGGTTTTATGACTGCATTTTAGAATCTGAAAAAATACCTAAAAGATTATGACATTCAAACTACATAATTTCATTATTTATCTACAAATAACATCGAAGGAAAATATAAAGTGCAGCTATACAGTGTGGTTAAGGTTCTTTCCCATCCTGCAGGAAATATCAATTTGTGAGTGTTTTTTAGACGCTGTCTGTATGTGAAACACACCTTCAATCTGTTTGAAAATACCCATACAGACAAGCCAGGAAACTATGGTGTTCCCCAGAAAACATTGGAAGTTATTTTATAATGATATCTAGACCTATTACTATCCAGATGTGGCCTTTAAATAATGGTTATTGATAAGCAATCTCTATACCACCCAGATCTGCAAAAGTTAACATTAGACTTTTAGTTTTGTTTTGACTTATAAGCACTAAAGAGAAAGTTGAAGACTCTTTGGTGGCATTCTTTAACCTTACATCCTTATCCTTTTCCTTTCTGTCTATTTTCCTGGATATTCGCATGTCTGTGTGACATGTTAAGAAACAGCAACCTGCATCACTGTTGTATGGATACTGCGTTCCATGAGATTGCAATTGGTTTATGAAGCAGTCTCAGATATAAGCATCAATTCATTTTATTCTTCTGGAGCATAAAACTCATCTGAATATAACATTACCCCACCACTCACCATGGTCACTTCAGCTCTCGGGTAGTGAGTCAGGCATGACCTCCCTCACTCTCTGCTCCATACGTAACCCCACATCAACATGGGAGACAGGGCCCTCCTCTTCTGATGAGGACCGTTCTTCTATTCTTCCATCCAAGATGTTGAGCAGCCTCCCTCTTTGGTAAATACATTCTCTGGGTCCATTTTCCTGTTTGTTTGTTTTTTCCCCATTACTTCTCATATTGTGTTCTGTGAAATCTTTCTTATATTCTCTACAACCTGGACAGGTGTCAGAACTGACTAGACACTTCCAATTCTTGAAATTTTTCAATTCTATCTAGTTTAAAACTTAGCTGCTATACTTTATGATCCTTTAGAATATAATTTACAGGGCTGTAGAGATGGCTCAGTGGTTAAGAACACTGGCTACTCTTCCAGAGGTCCTGAGTTTAATTCCCATCAGCCACATGGTGGCTCACAACCATCTGTAATGGGATCTGATGCCCTCTTCTGATGCAGACAGAGCACTCAGACACATAAAATATATACATAAATAAATCTTAATGAAAGCAAGATAAAGATTCTGAGACCTCAAAAAAAGACTATGATTCACACACAGTAAGATCCACACATATTAGGATGACAGCTCAATTTGTTTGTACATAGGCAGGCCATTGTGATCAGCGCTGGAATCAAAGCAGAACATTGAGGTCACTTCTAGGAAGTCCCCCTCGTCCTTCTCCAGGTATTATTTGTGGTCTGCTTTCCCAAAATGTAAACACTGTTCTCGTTTCTGTCACGGATTGCCTTTGCCTGTCCTTGTATTTCATGTAAAGAGAGGTATTGTGTGTTCTGTGTGCATATTTGGCCTATCTCACAGGCTGCCGTGTTGTTGAAATCCACCCGTGTTTCACTTATCAGTAGTTGGCTCTCATTGCTGTTGAGTGAGGATGTCCTTCCACAGATCCCTAGTTCATCTCCGAGCAGTCACAACCTGTCCGCCCTCCTGCAGGCAGCGGGTTGTCATTTCTCACTTCCCGCAGTTGTGAATCAGGCTCCCAGGAACTCTGGCACATCTTCCCATGAACATCTGCATCCAATTGTAATGAGAAGGTGAAGCCGAAGAGCCGTAGGATAATAAATCTTTTCCTTTGCTGCAAACCGCTAAGCACTCCTAGAAAGTGTTCTCCAATGTCCACTCTCTCCCAGCGGCAGCACGTGAGAACTTCTGGGCCACTTTTGTGTCGACACTCCACAGAATCTGTCTTCATCGTTTCGCTCGGTGCAGACGATGGCAGTCTGTCTTCGGCCACTGTAGCCTTTAAAGTGAGAAGAGACAAAGAAGACATGGTTCACGCTGACTGTTGCTTTCACCTGCTCAGAAGATCTCTAGAAGTGTTTTCTAGAGTCAAAACATACTCTTTTTCCTTTGAAGATTGCAGAGTCCCTATTTAAGTGGGACATGGGTGTGAAAAATAATATGTTCTCCTGCCCTGGGGCTGTGTCTTTGTGTGTGTCGAGGAGGCTGTTGTGATTTCTTTGATGTGGCCGCTCCTTGATGTGTTGTCTGTCGCAGATCCCAGGCAACTTTTCCTTGGATTGTTGTGGGGTTTGATGAGGGGCGGTCATAGCTGGCTGACTTGTCCATATGTTCCTGAGAAGGGGAGTGAGGACTGAGGAAAGAAACAGACAAGAGACAGACGATAGTGTCGGGAGGGCACCCAGTGACCGCTATAACAAGCCCCAAGTTTATTACTCACAATCCTTATGTACTCCTATCAAAAGGGGAGGGCGAAAGACGTCCTTACCATGATACAAGGAGCAAGCAAGATTAACTACCTCGTTACATATTAAAACACCTAGTAACCATGCCCTAAGTCAAACATCCTGCTGTCTGGCCTTTGAGGAGCAAAGCATCCAGTAGCCACACCTTTGGTCAAACATCCTGTTGTTTGTCCTTGGTGAGCAAGAATAGGTTTGAACTCTCTGGCCTTTAGTCAAAATAGAATGGATCCAAAACTGTAGGTTCCCAGAAGGGATGAGGAGTAAGGAACCCATGGAGTCTTACTCTGTCTCCGATGTGCAATACCCACCCCTAACTTGGCTTCCTCAACCCCTGTCATTCACGGACTTGGTGGGTTCCAGGAAGCTGACTCCATGGTCTCACTAGGCCCACTGGGTCCCCTTCAGGCTACTCTCTGTCCTAACCCTACCACCACTCACCACATCTCTCCTGCACTTCTCAGTAGGCTGCCATATGTCTAAAGCCTTCCAGGATGCTCAGGGTAATGAGATAAAGATCTAAGTATCCTCACAGTACCTCATATCTGCATAATCTCCTTAAATGCCTTCACTTTAAGATTTCCAACTGTGAGGGGAGGAAAAAAGCTGTAACCAGCAGTGGGTCATGTGGGTCATGACATGGCCTCTGGTCCAGTACTCTGGGTAGCTGCTTAAGTGTTAATTCAGATTCAGGAAGCCTTGGGTGTTGGAAAAGGATATTCTTGGTGTCACACAAAAGGACACGTGAATTAAGAGAAAGTAAGCTGATGATGGAAGTTACAAAATAATCCCACATTAGTTCAGAATTATGCATAATAAAGGGTTATTTATTTAGGGGCGACTCACAGATCACAGTCCTAGATCACAATCCTCTGCACGAACAGGGAGCAGGAACCGAGTCAAGCAGACAGAAGCCAGAGCAGGAAGCAAGAGAACAAGTGCAAGCTTTACAGCTGCATTTATAGTGTGTATATATATAAAATATACCAAGTGGGCTGGTATCTTAAAGGCTATTGGCCAAAGCTCCCACAGCAGTAAGCCTTCAATTTCCTGTTTCAAACCAGTCTAGTAAATACTGGTCTGGGCTCACATGAGAGCTTTTCTAGGCCTCAACTTTTAGAGTCCTTCAGACACAGTTTTTCACTTGAAGCTATACGGTGCCCCTGACCCCTCATCAGCATAGCATGACAGCATTCTGAAGACCCCTCAGGTTGCAGGAATTGTGTGCCAGTAAAGAGAGGAAGGACAGAGACCTCTGCTTCTGTCATCTTAATAGGGGTAGCCAGTTCACTACAGATTTGATTTGCATTTCCTCTATAACCTGTGATGTTAAACGTCCTGTGTTTTCAGCCGTTCATATAACTACTGCAGAGAGAGATTTCTGTAAGCCTCTTGCCCACTCTAAAATTGGGTAGTTATATTATTGTTGCTAAGTTGTGTGAATTTGTATGTATTCTGATATATGACTTGCAAACATTTTCTCACCCTGTATTTTACCTGAATCACATCCCATACAAAGGAGTTTCTCTGTGTGGGAGTCTAATTTAGAAACTATTATTTTCCTCATTGCCTTTGTTTTTATGTCATATTCAAGAAATTATTGCCAAACCCAGTGTTGTAAAGATTTCCCGTGTATCATCTTCTAGGAGCTTTCTAATTTTAGGTGTTTTACTTGGTCTTTGGTGCAGTGTAGTTAATTTTTGAGTATATTGAAGGTGAGAGTCCAGTTTCATTCTTAGGCTTGGAGTTGTTCACCTTTCCCTGCATTGTGTACCAAAAAGACTCCTTTCCCTCACGAAGACACCTGGTCATGTATTTCTGGTTTCCAGATCTACTCCATATACTGTGCTGAGCCCCATGTACGAGGCTTTATTTCTGGATCAAATACATTCCAGACTCTATTTCATATGCTGCACATATTCAATTTGTAAGTGCCAATGTTTTGATCACTGCTTCTTCGTGGTACCTTTGGAAATCAGGACTATGAAAACTCCAGCCAGTTCCCTCTTGAGGATTATTTTCATTCTTCATTGTCTCTTGATGGTTGAGGTTGGGACTTGGTCTTCACCATGATGGTGCTGAGAAGCGTGGTCTTTGGGAGGCAACTAAACAAGAAAGCAGAGTCTTGACTCTGGGAAGAGCTCCTTATAAAAGGACTCAGCCTGAAGGCAGCCCTTCCCCACTCTATCACCTGAAGGCACAGCATGTGTGCGCTCTGGAGAACCATCAGCCAGGCACTGGCTTGAGAGCCAGGAGGAAGCTGCCTTCATTGGCCAGCAGATCTACTAGTTCCTCCTCGACTCTGAACTTCCTATGCTCTAGATCTATGAGAGACACGTTTCTGTTCCCTATGAGTTACCCAGCTTCTGGTATTTTTGTTATGGCAGTATGTGGACTGAAGTAGGGGCCTTTGAAATTCCACATGAATTTTACACGTCTCTTCCCAGAAAGCAAAAATAGGTTTTGACAGATATGGCATTAAATTTGTAGATCTCTTCTGACAGCATTAGCCTCTAAACAATATGGAGCATCTCAATCTATAACCGTGGAGCTGAGAGCTTGTATCTGATCCAAAAAGCCTGAGCAGAAAGAGAGAGCTGTGAGGGAATGATGTGGGTTTTTGAGACCTCAAAGTCCCCCACACTCCAGTGACACCCCTCTCAACCTCTCCCTAACAGTTCCACCAACTGGGGATCAAGCTTTCAAACATTCAAACATAAATGGGTGCCATTCTCATCCAGACCACCACACAGCAAAGAAAACAAAAGAAAAAAAATCTTTTAAATTTATTTAGAAAAGAAATGGAAAAGGCTAGAGAGACTGCTCAGATTTAAGATACTGCTCTCAGGTCCCAGGATCCACGCTGAGGAACTCACAGTGGCCAGTAACCCCAGTTCCAGGGGATGCAACACACTCTTCTGGACTCAGAGGGCGCTGCACTCACATGGTCGCAATGCACACATGCACAAGGGCATTCACACAAGGAAAAGCGCAAATATAAAAATCAGATGTATTTTGTGGCCTAGTATGTATTCTATCCTACACAATGCTTCATGTGCCCTTGAAGCATTATGACTGTCACCTGCTTGTGTTGGCTCAGAAAGGGTGAAAGAAAACCATCTATTTAGTGTGTGGGTGCGTGCACGTGTGTGTGTGTGTGTGTGTGTGTGTGTGTGCGCGTGCGTGCGTGCACGTGTGTGTGTTCAGCACTGCAGTTGCGCAGGTCGCTTTTCTCCTTCCACCACGTGAGTACAGGATCAAACACAGGTTGCCAGGCTCGTATCAGGCATTTTTATTTGTGTCGCCATCTTTCCAGTCCTAAATGGAACATTTTTGATATATGTTAGGTCTAGTTGTCTACAATGCCTTTCAGATCCGTTATTTCCTTATTGATCCCCCTCCTTATTCACCCATTTATTATCAAAAGTGGGGGTCCTGCGTCTGCTCTCATTATGGCTGCCTTTCACTCCTCCCTTGGATTCCTCATGTATTTAGTGTGCCCCTCGTGTTTGGCGCACGTTTATAAATTTGTTCTTGATTTTTTGTGTGTGTTGTTTTATTTTGTGTGTGTGTGTTTTATCGGAGACAAATCCCAGGACCTAGTAGTAATAAGCTATTTTGCCAATGAGCTACATCCTCAGTACCTCCAACCTATCTACGTCTTTAATGGGAGAGTTTATTTAAAGCAGAACGACAGACACTGAACGTCTCACTGCAGCCGTGCCGTCATCTACTCTTCATGTCCTAAGTTTGCTTCCACCTTTTCTTCCCTTGGGAATTTCTGGGTGCTTCCACCTTTTCTTCCCTTGGGAATTTCTGGGTGCTCATGTGTTTTGGTTACTTTCTTATTTTATTTTATGTAAATCCCAGAGATACTTCCTTCACTGTTACACTGGGATTATGTTAAAGTTGAAATCATCCATTTTTAAAGCAATATATTTTTTCTGTATGTGTACATGTCTGTGCAGCTCATATTAGGGTGTGTCTTCCCATCCCAGTTAACCCAGCCTGCAGGGCCCTCACAGATGCTCCCAGAAGGCTGTTTTTATGGGGATATTGAAGCCCAACAAGTTGACAACCAAAATTAATATCACAGATGGCATTTAGCTTCTTGAATTTGTATGTTCACATTTTTTTCATGCTTGTAAGTATTTAACCATTGTTCATATACACTCTCTGCTTCTGCCTGTTTCTTCTTTCCCCAGAACTTTCATACTAATACTGTACTGGTCTGCAGAGTGGGTCCCATAAGACACATTTCTTCCCATACTTATGCCCCTAATTCCATCTCTCGCAGTGACTCCAGTAGCCGCCAATGTGACCAGATCTGAGCCCAGTCACACAGACATCAGTCCTTCTGAGTTCCTCATACAAACCCTACTCTTTTCCTTCCATCCCGAGGCAAAAGAAATTGAGTTGTCCCTTCCTGCCCAGACCACTCTGTATTGGGGGTGGGGTGAAGTACACATAGGCAAACTGTCACGTTTCTGAACATTTTGGGTTGCAATTTTCCTGACTGTTCCCTTGGCTGCTTCAGACTCTTGACTGGTTGCCAGAGCAACCACAAAATCATGTCAGTTATCTGTTTACTTGATGTTTTCATGAGAATTTAAGCATTTTGGACTTCCCTGTTCACCGCCTTGCCAATGACACGGTAACGAAGTTTGGCAAATGCCATTTGAAAATTATTTTATTTTGTGGAGATTTATAATTTGTTTTGGCATCTATTTTTCTCTTTGCATGTGATGAGATCCTTTAGGCACTTTTGATATTTGAAAAATTATTATAATTGCATTAATTAATTACTTATGTCCACATGTACTCATGTGCATAACTGTGCCATGGAACACCTGTGGATGTCACAGGACAGCACGGAAGCTGAGTTCTCTTCTTCCCCCATGTGGGATTGAACTCAGATTGCCATGCTTAGTGGCAAGCACCTTTACCAGGTAAGCCAGACCACTTGCCTCAGTGAGGTAATCTCTATGTTGAAGCATCTTTTGCCTCTTGGAATTCTTATTGTTTGTCAAAGTGTGTGCTGTTTTTGTTTTGAGTATTTTAACACTTTCCCTGGTCTAATATAGGCTCAAGTTTTCTGAATACTTAGGCATAGTTTGAAGGTTTGCTATCTGTGTCTGTGTATAGAATCCCTATATCCAATTATAGCAGTTATTGCTGTTTCAGTAATCTCAGGCCACTCAGCTAGTCTTTTCTCCTTGCCATAGGTATTTGATTTGTTTGGTCTTTTTGCTGTTCTGTGAATGGAACCCAGGTCCTCACACATGCTATGCCAACTCCCTGCCATTGCCCTATTCTCTAGCTTTATGTGACATTCCAACAACGTCAGGCTGGACTTCTGTCACGTGACGTACAAGTTAGGCCATTAATCTTGCTCACGAGTGTTTCCCTTAAATTTAGTGTTTGTCAGGTGTACTTTCTCTTCTTCCTTCAAAAGCTTAATTTCCTTCTGAATTAAGCATAATTTCACAAACTGCTTCAATTTCCTTGCAACGGGAAGCAGAGTATAAACCCGTAAGTCCTATCAAACAATTTCTATAGACAGTATTTGCCGTGGGGAAGCGTCTCCGTTTGGTGTGGTCCCTCGTTTGCTGCCTGTGCTGTCGGAATGCTATTCACAAAGCTTTTCCCTGCCTTACGCTTTTTTGAGCTGGCTTTTGCCTGGCACTCTCCTTTTTAGCTTCCTGCGCCCTGATGCCGTTTACTGCAGAGACTGTTTTGATCTAATGCGTGTTTTGCTCCTTGTATTCATTGCTTGTCTCACCGCTGTGAGGAAACAGCTGACGGAAGCCATTCATCAGGGAGGGTTTTACTACGGGTCTCAGTTTGAGGGTTGTGGTGGTTTGGGTGAGAAAGACCCCCAAAGGCTCATGTTTGACCACTTGGTCCCTGAATGACCATGAGGACATGACTGCCCTAGGTAAGGTTGAAGAGACTGGTTTTACTGTAGATATGAGAGAGAGAACAGCTAGAGGCATCTGCAAGAGTCCAGACTGACCAGGGTGGCGGGGGGGGGGGGGGGGGGGGGATCTTCTGGAGCAGACGCTATAGTACACTTTCTTAGAGGAGGTGGGGGGGGGGGGGGGGGGGGGGGGGAGGGGGGGGGTGTGGGGGGGGGGGGGGGGGGGGGGGGGGGGGGGGGGGGGGGGGGGGGGGGGGGGGGGGGGGGGGGGGGGGGGGGGGGGGGGAGGAGCATAAGCAGGCAGATCGAGAGAGGAGCTGTGGACCAAGAGGCCAAAAGAGGAACCAAGAGAGCCCTAGCCAAAATGGCTGGGTTATATTGGGATCAGAAGCTGGGGGTAAGAGAAACACAACCTGTGGGCTGGTGAGGTTTAGGGTAGGAGACATTGTGAAAAGTTCTGGGAGAAGCCACAGGTACTGAGATTTGACCAGATTTCTTTGGAAACTGACAGCCCCCAGTTGGTGGAACACTATTTAGGAAAGAACAGGAAGCGCGGTTTTATAGGCGTATGGCTGGGAGTGGGCTCCAAGGTTTCAAAAGCCTATGCTGTTCTCACTTTTCTGCATCAGATTTAGGCCCGGCACCACGCCTGCCTATTTCTGCCATGCTCCCCACATGATGATCACGGAATCTAATTCTCTAGAACTGTGAGCCCCCAGATGAAATCCTTCCTAAGTTGCTTGGGTCACAGTGTTTTGCCGGAGTGGTGGAAAAGTTAAGGGAGACAAGAATGCAGTCCAGATCGTGTGTGCGTGTGTGCAGGAGTGTAAGGAGTGTCAGGGAGCAGAGACACAAGGGAGTGCTGTCAGCTTGCCTCTCTTATTCAGCTGAGACTCCAAGCCTATCAGTGGTGTTCCCACAATTTTGGAGGGTGGGTCTTCTCACTTCCGTTAACCCAGCCTGAAAACTCCCTTGCAGACATGGGATTTGTTTCCATGGTGATCCTAAATTCCATCAACTTGCCAATCAAGTTGAAGCATCATAGTACCTGTTTAAATATTTATTTGTGGGTTCTCTATTCTTTGTCTACATGTTGGTTCTTATGCCAGGTTGTTTTGTTTACCATAAATTTGTGGTCTAGTTGGGAATCGGGTATTTTGATGCCTTCAAGCTTTGTTCGTTTTACTCAAGATCACTCTGGTTATGGAGGGGGGGGTCTTTTATGGTTCCATCTGGACTGTATGATTTTTTTCCTATTCCTGTACAGAATGTCATTTCCTATTGCTATACACGCTTTAATCCCAGCAGATATTAGATCTGATTGTGGCAGACAATGCAACTTTTACTGACTAAAAGCGAAAAGCCCATGGGTTAAAATGCTTTTAAAAACTATTCTACACACCTATTTCTTATTTGACACTTTTACTTTCTTTGTGCAAATTTTATACATTTCAGTTAGTTACCTAAACAAACTTCTGCCAGAAGCCAAGAAAGGTCCATTAATCTCATCTGCCAACAAGGAATCTAAATTAGGAATTGAAATGTCCTTCCTCAAAGCAACAATCAGATGAATAGAGCAAGCAGTCCACTCAACTATCTCCTCCAATCTAAACTGGGAGAGGCCAGCTATGTGCTGAATACTAATGCCTCAAGGTCTTGCTCTGACGTGCCACATCCAGGACGCTGTATCTTGTGCAACCTCAACTCAAGTTGTGTAAGAATAATCTTGTTAGAGGAGTGGTCCCCAACCTTCCTAATGCTGTGACCCGTTAATACAGTTCCTTATGCAGTGGTGACCCCCAACCATGAAATTATTGCCGTTGCTACTTCATAGCTGTAATTTTGCTGTTATTAATCATAGATACGTGTTTTCTGATGGTCTCAGGCAACCCCTACAAAAGGGTCGCTCAATCCCCCCACCAAGGCAGCTATGAGCAAGAGGGTGTTAGAGAGTCAGAATTTCTTTCGAGAAACTAGATGGGAATTTTACCGAGCAAACCCTTGTCATCTCATTAGATAGCCCTGGAAATGCCTTCAGTCTGGCGTGGTCTGCTAGGGTGAGAAAGGGCTGAAGCGTCGGAGAGTGGACTGCACAGCCTGTCTACTGTGCCAACCCTCCTACAACACTGGCATCGTCACAGCAATGCATGATTCTGCCGCAATATTTTCTTTGTTCTAGCCAACTTTTAATCTACTTCTCACCAGTCAACAAGTTCCTCAGGAGAGAGCCATGCTGCCCGATTTTTATAAGTTATTTGAATTTGTGGGTGAAATGCTTCCAGGAAGAAATGACAAATGGGTCTCATTTTAGGTCCCTATTATGAATGACAGGTTAAACAACATTCTTACAATCTTGAGAATATAATGACCACATCTTTAAAAGCCTCCAGGGACTATTGCACATTTAGGAATGAGTCCATAAATTATTTATCTATACATTAATCTCTCTAAACCGATCTCCAGCCCTTGCAGTTTGAAAGCTACACTTCTAAGTCCCCATTTCGGCAACATTGTATCTGAAGGGCCTACATCTGTACAAACATTTCCAGTGAAAACACCAAGACAACCCCCAGAGAAGCAAATAGAAAGAGGTGTTAAGTTTAGGGTGGCCTTCCCACTGCTACATTCCTGACCGTGGTGGGTTCCACCTCCCTGCCAAAGGTTATGTAAGAGCAGTGGTTCTCAGCCTTCTTAATGCTGGGACCTTCGCATTGTGGTGACCCCTGGACCATAAAATTATTTAGTTGCTACTTCAAAATTGTAAGTTTACTGCTGTTATAAGTCATGATGCAAACATCTAATATGCAGGGTATATATATCTGATGTGTGACCCCCCCCCCCAAAGGGATCTTGACCCACAGGTTGAGAACCACTGTGTAAAGCGTGTCAAGCTTGCTTGTTCTTTGGAGTTCAGTAAAAATGAAGTCCTTAAGCAAATCTCTTTCTCACTTACCTTAAGATGGATGAGTTCCATCTCTGTCTCCCTAGTCGTGGATGCAGATGGTCCACCAATTAGACACAACTGTTGTGGAGAGGGTGGCAGACAAAATATACACTGTAAAGTGCAGGCTCCAAGGCTATGGTCACCAAGGGACAGACATCAGTGTAAGCTTTTAAATCCTAAGGAAAAGTAATTGCAGATTTTGTCATTCCCACCCAAATCATTCTGACAGTTAAGACCAGCAACCAACAAGATGTAGACAAGAGGTCTACATCTAAGACAGACATCTAAAGTACCACATCTAAGGCTGACTACTGGTAATATATAAGAAAATTCTCTCTCAAATTAATATTTAAGGTCTGGACTGCCTGGTATACTTAAAAAGCAGCAGGTTTTTTTTTTTTTTTTTTTTTTTTTGCTTTGTTTTTCTTGTTTCCTCGTTTCTCTGAAGGACAACAGGTCTTTAATGTTATATAGCAGGAAGAATATAATGCTCAGTTTTAGGTTTTTGTTCACAGAGGTACTGTAAGTGTGTGAAGGGCTGGCTGGACAGGTGACACCCGGGCAGAGATCACTTGGCCTGGAAGCAGGATATATGAAGGCAGGCAAAACTCGGCGGGTATTTTCAGCTGCTGTAAAACATACACCATGAGCTTGGCATTCCCAGCATTTTACTGTGCTGTCCTGCTGCTAAGGAATACTGAGTCGTACGCCTATTTCCGTACCAAGAGCAGCAACTCTGCCCTCGTTAGCAGCAACCCCCAGCCCTCTGGAAAGCCCTCTTCTGTTTTCTGTGTCTATGACTTTAAAACTTTGATTTTTACCAATCTGGTAAACAGAATCCCCTGAACTCAACAAGGGCAGTTATTCATGCCACAAATTCAGGAGAACCTGAACCTTAACAGGCAAAACATGCATGACTGTCTCTTTATTCACCCCCATATGGACTTGGCAATGCAGTCCACTTCTGTATCTAAGGACTGTGGATCAAAACCACAGAGAAGCTGCATCTGGACTGAACATGTGTGGATGCTTCTTTCATTGTTCATTTCATGATACAGCATAACAATTACACAAAGCTTAGTTGTATTAGGGGACATATCTTCTATAAGGGAGTTACATACATGGAAGGCCATGTGACAACTGTATGTGAACACTATACCACTTCATACATGGAACTTGAGTCTTCACAGATTCTGGTACTAGTGTGGCTCCTGGAACCAATCTCCCATGGGCAGTGGGTAAGTGTCCTGTCTCTCTGAGAACCAACAAATGGCAAGAACTAGTTTAGTGGGGGCAGAAAGTAAGACTGCCCTCACAGGACTTACGTTCTGACTGACTGTCCTTCACACAACCCACAGGCTACAACATGGCAAGTTTGCAGTTCTGGTCGATGGCAGTGGCTGCACACGTTTCCTATCTGTAGCCTAGTTCCAGCAGCAGGATGCTCAACTACGCTATCTTCTTTGTAGTAGTTATGGTCGATATTCAGATGATGGATAAAAGAGCAGTTGAGCCTACTCATATGTCAGCCTTCTCGGTGTGTCTAGTAGTTAACATCTGATGTTTTATACTACAGGAACTACTATTAGCAAATTTACACTTTAGGCTTGCTAGTATCTTTAGCATAACCTTGTAAACATACAAAGCCATGAAATTATACACCTTGATATTATTTTATGTGGAAAATGAACTTTATCAAGTAAATATCATGTTGGAGGGAACTGGCAAGATGGCTCAGGGGACAAGGGTGCTTTCTGTGTAAGCCTGGCAAGCTGAGTTCAACCTCCAGGAGCCATGTAAGGCACGGGAAAGGAAAGACTCTATGCAGTTGTCCCCACAATGCTCCAGCATCGCAGTATACCACTCCCCATACATCATGCAAACATACACTATTATATTTCAAAAGCTTTAAAAAATCATGGGAGGTAAGCCAGATGCAACAGTGGTGAGATCACAATTTAAAAGTCCACATACAGCTATTAGAGAGAGGGAGTCCTTCCCATACGCTGTAATGACCAGGTCAGTCTTCACACACACAGTAATACCAGAACAACCTGTGAACTCCTCTGACCAGTCAGTAGAGAAAATCGTTTGGTCAGATGACTGTCACCTCCTCCATTTGTACAGAGCCCCAGAACATGCTCAGACTGCCCCTACACACCCGTATCTGCTTCACTGGAATAGCCCTGTAAAGGAGTTCTCAAAGTGCATACAGGCACAGGGCTAGCTCCACCAAGCAAACACGACGCACTCTCTCAGTATCATCTGTACACAGCTACAGACTTTGCAAAGACAATACTCCTACTCCTCGGCTGCTGCAGTCATGCCCATGCACTGACAACTACTTAACCAAATGACCCGAGTGAAGTGGGAAGCCTGCTGACAATGTCACAGCCACTGCTGCAGGAATGGGATGTGTACCTCTCGGTCTCTCCTCACGTGAAGACATTTCAAATGTGCAGCGGAAGTACCTGGGAAAACAGAAATGCAGGAAGAAGCCAGCACCGTACCCACTCAATCTAGAAACAGAGACCACAGAACTCAAGGATCACACAGTTAGGATTTTATTTGTCAGATTACAGTGGCTCAGAGATGGCTTTCTAGAAGGCAAAGCACACACACTTACTTTAGCCAAGTCCTTTCTGTTTACTCTAAGGCACCCTCTAGTGTTTGGAAAGCTCCAGGCTTCTTAAGATCCTGGTGGAGGAGCCAGCATTGGGCCAGGATCTTCCAAAACAAAAATACTTTTGCTCCATCCATGTGTCAGGAAAAATCAGGACTATGTAACCATAATTCATATTTGAAATCCATGCTATGATTATCTGTCTCTTCACCCTCGCTTCCAGTTACCTTCTGTTATTTACTCCTGGGCTGCTTTCAGAAGACTAAGACTCCGTTAAAGAAAAGAAGCATATGATGCCTATAGGGGTTTCAATTGCACAAACGAGAAATATACTTAAAGAACATTACCATGTAACCTACTTTGCTTTTGTTGAAGTTACTGGTAATTAGTACATCCTTCCTAAAGTATACGCTTAAATCTGTTATATTTGGGAATCAGAATTTTTGAACTTTATATATTTTAAGATCTGACCTGAACTGGGAGTTTGCTGATTGCCCTGCTCAGTGTCAGGTGGAGATAGTGGTTAAGTGCCGCCACGAGGCTGGAGGTGGCTCTGGAGAAGACGATACAAAGGGACTCTGGAGGCTTACAGGACACGGCTCTGTATAAACTTACTCTCAGGTGCCTTTGAAAAATGACTTGTCTTTTCAGCTAATGCCTTTAGGTGTCTGTCCCCACATTCTATTTCTGAAGCTGCGACAGCGCAGTGAGGAACAAAGGCAACCTATACCTTTGCTAACGACAACCTCACAGTCGTGAGCAGGAGCCCGTAAGCGAAGGTCGGATCAGCTATTACTATATTCTTAGAGTACGATGAAATCTGGTATTCAATTGTTCTTAAATTTAATCTGCATGAACTGCATTTACACAAATGACTAATTTGTCACCCAATATGCCATACAGCTTCTCTGCCTGAGACTGCAAATAAGGGGAAAAGACTGGTCATGTAAAATGATTTTAAACGGCTACATTTATAATTGGCTTCAACTTGAAGATATCTACAATTGAAGGGAGCAGGGCACAGCATTTTTAAAGTGCAACACATACTCTTTTGGCTCAGTATGAAAAATTATATAGCTGGAAATTACTGCAGTCAGTTCTCCCAGAACAAGTTGTGAAAAGCTGTTTGTATAGCCAGACGACAGATTTTAAACTGAAGAACACTGAAAAGTCATTTTAAGTGAGCATGTAAAATACAATTACAAATGAAGTCAGCATAGGAGAGGTAGCGTAAGTAAAGTCAAATAAATACTATATACAGTAACATATAAAATTCAGCTTATAAAAATTAAAAAGAACATTCCAAAATAGTCATTTTCCTTGCTTTTGAGGATTTCACAAAAAATTAAAATTCAGACCTAGAGTACCTGCAAAGATTTCCCAAATGTTATGAATTACTGTCAATGCTTTTTGCCAAAACCTCTCTGATCTGCCGGTCCAGTTCACTGATTATCCGGTCTTCGTGGTTATACACACCGGTTCTCATCAGAGTGTCCCTTTCTTCTATCAGCCGAGTCAGATAGTCATCCAGGCCGTCTTCTGGCGCGGAGCCCCGCGGGCTGCCCAGCTTACCACCTGCAATCTCTCTGCAATCCTGGTACTGCTTCTGCTCTTGCTGCCTTAACCTGAGGAGTCAAGAACAAACGCCACTCTAGCAGACAAAAAAACTATTTTAGTCTTCCTAATAGCACTATTTAAAAGCAAGGTAGTTCACAGGTTTTACTAGAGTTTTCAGGAAGAACAAAAACTAATAATTACCACTTGACTGGTCAGAAGTGATACATTTATAAAAACACAGTTGTGTCTGCACTTAGAGAATGCAGGGAAACCGTAAGGCATAGTGCAACATGCCCAAAGCCCTGCATCTGCCAGGGAGACCACAAATTCCAGTCAGCCTGGACTGCACAGCAAGATGGGTTCAAACATAAAAGCAAGGGGTTGGGACATAGCTCACTGTCAATGGGACAGCACTTGTCTGTCATTTAAGTCCCTTGGTTCAGCTCCTGACACTTAAAACAAACAAAACGCAAACACAGACACCATGAAAACCATAGAAGTTATATATCTGCATAAAGAAGAAAATAATAATGATCTTCAATTTTATCCAGAAAATAAAAATGAATATTTTGTTCCCAATTAAGATGCATCTATCTACTTCATTTAAAAATATTTATTTTTAATTATCTGTGACATTTGTGTCTGAGTGTGGGGCGTACAGGAGTTCAGTTGCCAGTTGCCATCAGAAGGTGTCAGACGGCTGGAGCTGGAGTTACAGGTAGTTGTGGGCCATCTGAAGTGGTGCTGGGAGCAAACTCAGGTCCTCTGGAAAGGCAGTGTGCACACTGGAGACCACTGGGCCCTCTCTCTGGCCCCAGACCATTGCACTGATACTCTATATGCAGTGCTTCGTCTTATCTTTTCACTTTTACCTCAACTATTGACTTTGCACGGCTGGTCTTCTAAAGCGTTTCTTAGTGCTTGATCCATCACCGAAATGGATCATTTAATCCTTTACTCTGTGTCTTTAGTTGTAACTCAACCTTTGCTATCTGAACACAGCATTTTCTTTAAATTTACTCATTAAATAGCTACTTATGCCAAACAATCTTGGGGCACAAACCTTCAAAACAATTTAAAAAGCGCTATGCTATGTGTGAAACAATATTTTGGTAAATGAGGACTGATATTTTTCTATGAAATTTGTAGATAATACAAAAATGCATCTTACTTTTTTTTTTTTTTTGATTATTAAAGACAGGGTTTCTCCGTAGCTTTTGGTTTCTGTCCTGGAACTAGCTCTTGTAGACCAGGCTGGCCTCGAACTCACAGAGATCCACCTGCCTCTGCCTCCCGAGTGCTGCGATTAAAGGCGTGCGCCACCACCGCCCAGCCTGCATCTTACTCTTTAAAGATGCTTTATATCACATCAATACAAACATGTGCACATGTGTATTTGTTCAGTACCCTCCTTAATTCAGGAAGACCAAACTGAGGCTGTCACATCAGACCCGTGTTAGTGACAAAGGAATACTTGTGACAACAGGTACCTGTTCAGTTCGTTCCGTATGTCCAGCAGCTCCTGCTGCTCAGTTTTCACCATCTCTTTCTCCTCAGCAGCCAGGTAACGCAGCCGCATCTGCTCCAACTCCTCTTGCTGCTTTTTAAGGCGAGCCATTTGACTTTCTTGCTCCCTCTTAAAAGAAAAGAAAAGCTGGCTTGTATCACCGGGAATGCGCCCATTTCTATGACTTGGACTCGGGAAAGGTCGATATGCTGCCAATTCTGGGTCACATGATACTTAGAAATGCCCCACTTCTCTCCTGATAATCTTTCTATCCGTCTCTCTTTTTGACATCATAAAGCATGGCCAATGAGGATGGGGGTTTGCTGAACCGTTACAGTGTCTAAGACTGAGGTAGGAGCAGCTGCTTGTCAGCACAACAGATTGCAGGACCTGCATCTGTGAGCATCTAGGATCCACGCCTATGCACCACTGTGTCTTCAGAACGTTGGCAACAGTCTCTGATCATTAAACCCAAGAAGTTTGGTTAACTATTTTCTTTTCTCCAGGCTCATATGAAAACCCAAGCTCATATTCTTTTTTTCAAACAAAACTGGGATCAAATGATATACCTTAATTGCATTTAAAAAATTAACAATGAAAGAAATGTAATACTCTATAGGATGAAGATAGTCCATGATTTATAAGGGAGAATCTACCATAAGAGTGCTTCAATAAGAGCCTGTACAATGTAATATGGAGCTTCTAAGTCCACCCACTTATTTCTCTATAGACGAGTGCTATTCTTTCCTTAGGGCAGTTCACACAGACAGCAGGAGCAACATGGCATCCTTCGTGTGTGTGTGTTGTCTTATTGTTGTTTTGATAAAGGATATTACTATGTAGCTCTGGCTAACCTGAAGCTCAAGAAATACTAGTTGACTATGTTGCTCCTCCTCTCTCCTGCTTACACTCACTGTGGCAAGGCCTCACTAACTTGCCCAGGCTGGTCTTGCAATCATCTTCCTGCCTCATCATCGCGAGGAGTTGGGATTACAGCTCTATGCCACCAGGCTTACCTGGATATATTTTTTTAAATGTTTTACGTGCTGAAGTGATACAGATTAATAACAAATGTTAAAATTCAGGGTAATGGTATTCATAAGAAAGCAGGAAGACACAGCTAAGGAAGGCACAACCTAGAAAAAAAGAGCAGCTCGGTGTGGAAAGCGCTGATGCCAAGCCAAAGCGTGCGCACTGGCACTACCATCCTCTACATTAAATGCCAGGCATGGCGCTGTGCCACAGTGCTGGGAAGCTGGAGAGAGGAGGATCCCAGGGGTTCACCAATAGCCGGGCTAGCCAGCTGGTGAGCCCCAAGGTCACTGAGACACCCTGTTTCAATAGAAATGAAATGGAGAACAATCGAGGCAGACGTACGTGTGACCTGAGCTTTGACAGGTGCACCCATAAACGCATGTTAGAGAAGTTATTTTAAGAAAGGAAAATGACATGGGCAGACACACAGTAAAGATTCTCTCCAGTGGGGAGGAGGTGAGAGCGTTGTTGATTTTCACTTCTACATTACCGAGTGTGGCATCTACACTTGTCTGAGCCAGCGTTCTCACTGCGTAGTCTCACTAGAGTCCTGTCTAGCCTGGCACTTGTGCTGACTGATTCTATTGCCTCTGCCTCCAGAATGCTTGGATTACACATATACATATATGCCACTATAACTGACAAAATCTGCATAACGAGAAAAAGTATGACTAAAAGGAGAAAAAAACAAACCCAGACGCTGACTATTTAACTTCAGGCTCCTGAAGTTGTTCATAAAATGAACTTCTTAACACCATCCAACTTGAAACATTTTTATTCTAAAACATACCAAAAATCTTTGAAATGCCTTGAATTTTAAAGCAAGCATGCCATACTGTTAATAATTACATATGCCTGCAAAAACAAGGGCTAGGGCAAACGCTTCCCACTGCCAGGTGCTCTGGGTTAAAGGCTCCTCAATCAAGTGAGTATAATCTTTATTTTGCCCTGCCTGCCTATAAATCCAGAAAGGAGATGTAAACATGCATACACCAGACTAAACAGCGGCTACAAAGTGGCCACTACTTACTCTCCCACTCACACATACCATCCAAGTCTGTGGGAAAAACGCAGAACTAAACTAAGGAGCTCAAGTCAAGTTTTCTGAAAATAACCCAGAGCTGACAAGTCAGTAGGAGGGCCTGGATGGTTTCAAGACACAGTTTTTAACCAAGACTTGGACCTCCAACTGTTTTCTTAAACAAAGATTTACATCCCCATCCTTGGCTAAATTACTTATAAATTAATCAAATTAATTACTCCGAGTGGATACGCAGGAGGCTGGACAAGATAGTGCTGATGTCAGCCGATGAAGTCTGCGTTGCTTTAACTAAATATATTGGCTTAGTTTTAAACACATCTACTGTGCACAAATATGGTAAGGGACCCACGTGCTACTAAATAAAGTCTTAGCTCTGTTTCCTGTCCTGGGAACAAACATATAAGAGTTTTAAATATGTAACATAGTGAAAATGTTCTATTTTTATGACTAATTCATATTTCATAATAATGATTCACTAATTTTTAAACAATAGCAGCCTTTATTCTACTTACAGTTGACATTTAGGATATAAAGACCGGTGCAGACAATCTTAGGTATTTGCTACTATTCAAGCATTTACTTAGGTACCAGTTTAAAAACAGCTCTACAGCATATTTCCACAAGAGAAAAAAGAAACTAAATTGCCTCTGCAAATCAAACAAGTACTCCTAATGTCCCAAACCCAGAATAAAAGAGTATCATTTCCTTGTTTTTAAATAGGGTCTCATTTCATGTCATATTTATTACAGCTGCCGCCATCAATTACTAAGAAACAAACAAAAAACCTTTAGAAAACTTACAACTTGGATTGAGGCTGAGAATGAGAAGGAAAGTTTTCTTCTAAACAACTGGAGGACTACAGTTTTTTAATTCACAAATTGACTATACTAGGTCACTTCTGAGTAATGGAAATATCTCTTTAAACATTGTTCTGGCAATGGGCACCAAGCATTAGATCTTATTTCCAAGGCTTACCAGCTGGATTTTGTCATTAACATTTATTAACAATCTAAGATATGGCTTTCACCGTCTAATCCGTACTACACGGATTTCTGTGGCCCTCCAGAGGGATTTGATATGACACATTACTGGCAGGGATTACAGCCTCGTGGCTATTCACCAGAGGCAATGTAAAATTAACATGGTACTAATCCAATTTAAACAAAAAAGCTGCACAAACAATTCTCTGAACAAAAGCAGAGAGACACTTCCAATTTTATATTCAACACAAAATAAATGTGTTTTTAATAAAAGAGTTTTATGGAAAAAATTAGAATTTTCACACATATGAAATGTGCCAATTTAATGAAGTTATTAATTTTAATCTCCCGAAACCAGTTAGTGGCATCGCATAATTCACTATGAAGACCCCCAAGGGCTATTGCTTTCCTTAAATTACTGCATCTCAGTATGGTCTGCAAAACATCAGAGGTTCCTAGTGACCTCAAAAGTTGTTTATAATATTGTTTCTAAAGCAGAAAGTTTACAGGATAAGGGATAAAATTAGTCTAAAATAAGAAAGTACTAAACACACTGCACTCACTCAGGGACTGCTATTTTTAAATTAATATTTATTGTGTATGTATCTGCCATGTGTATATGAGATGCATACATGTGAGTAGATACCCATGCCTATGCACGCACATGTGGAGGGCAGAGCAGGGCACCGACTCTCTTCCCCTGGTGTTCTTTGCCTTATATGATGAGACAGGGTATCTCGCTGAACCTGCAGAATTCGCTGTTTTGATTAAGGACTGCTGACCAGCAAGCTCCCAGGAGGGAGTTATCTCCTCCCACCAAAGTTGGGTTCCTGGTACACATGCCATGTCACTTTTTATATGGGTGCTGAGAATGTGAACTCAGGTCCTCACAAGTAGGGCTGGTGTGTTTACCCGCTGTGCCCCCTCCCCAGCTCAAGGTGGTAGCTTTCAGTTTCTTTAATGGACTAAGTTTTGGAGAAATTCAATAGCTTTCTCTTAATAAATTTACAGCAACTCAAGAGAAAGAAACTGAATGTGATAGCCTCTCGTATTAGAAACAAATAAAAAATCATTTTGCCAATTTTTTAAGACAAAGTGAAAATACACAGGAAGAAAGAATGTAAATGTGAAGATCTAGAAGATACCAAAATGTGAGGATGCAGGATTAGCAAAGAGGGGTTTAGGGGGTGGGAAGATTTCATAATCTGGCTTCGTTTTTGTGCCTTTTTTAGGGCGTGTTTTCATGTATGCCTGTGGAGGCCAGAGGTTGACATCAGTGTCTTCCTCAATCATTCTCCATCTTTTTTTTTCTTTGGGATAGAGACTCTCAAAGTGAACCTGGAGCGTGCCAATTTGGCTAGACTAGCTGGCCAGAAGCACCGAGACCTTCCTCTGTGAGCTTCTCCAGGGCTGGGCTAACAGGCGCCCTGCAGCACCTGGCCCTTTTCAGAGGAATGCTGGTGTTAAAGCTCAGGTCGTCATGCTGGCTCGGCAAGCACAGACCAACGGAGCCAACCGCCCTCCCTCCCCAACCCTTTTACTTTTGGGCAGGGTCTCTCATAATCCTGGCGGAACTTGGGCTAGCTATGACTGCACACCTATTCAACAGCCTTTTAGAAGGAGCGACTACATTCCTTTTACACTGCAATATTGAAGAGTCGGGCATTTAGATGTTAAAGCATAACTTACTTATATTTTTAAAAATAACTTCAGTTAACACACACCTTCGATGCCAGCACTTGGGAGGCAGGTGGATCTCTGACTTTTGAGGCTAGCCTGGTCTACAAGAGCTAGTTCCAGGACAGCCAATGCTACACAGAAAAACCCTGTCTTGAAAAACAAAAAACAAACAAAAACCTACTTCAGCCTGATGTGGTGGCTTAATACACATAATCCCAATGACCTGGGAGGCTAAGGCGGCAGCACTGTAAACTCACCGCCAACCTGGGGCAGCTTAGGGAGAGCCCTTTCAGAAGCAGCATGTTACTTTTGCTACTCTCATCAACTCCGTGCTCCCTGTTCCAGAAGGCCTCCTCCCTACATTTAAATGCCAGCTAAGTATCTTGGTATCAATGACTATAAGGCTAGCTGCTTCTTCCTCAAAGATAGTTAGTTTTCATCACAACTGCTCTCGCTAACAGACGATCACACCCTTTTTTTCTACTAGTAGGTGCCAACTCATTTCTTCTGCTTTAGTGCTTTGTGGAAAACCTTGTCAACTATGCACTGAAACTGTAACAAGAAAGAGTTTGGACTTTAGTCTTAGTTTTCCCATACTGTATCTCCGTGAGCCTACATGACAACAGTAAGCCTCATTTCTTCATCTGTAAAATGGGAATATAATCGGCTACCCAGGGATTTTAGAATTAAAAAATGAAAATAAAACAAATCTGAGATTTATTTGGTACAGGGTAGTACTACGCCCTCAGGGAAGAAAAACCACCGTCCCATCAGGTTGCTCCCTAGTCAAGGACTCCCTCGCTTGAGTTCAGATTTTTTAAAAAAAATGTGTATTTTTGGCTACTTAAATACTTCTAAATCTAAAAAACTAAAATGCCCACTCATGTTTGCAAATCTTATGTCCTTCCTCTGCTCCAATTAAGAAAGAGTCTTGTTATGATACCCTGGCTGACCTGAAACTCATTACATAATCCAGACTAGCCTCACACTCCTCCTGCCTCCACCCCCAGAATGCTAGGATTACAGGTATACACTGCATACTTAGCTCCAATCAGCTTCTTTAATTGTATTTCCCAAACCGGAAAACCTTTCCAGAATCTATGGCTGAGCCCTTGGCATCATCTTTCATGAATGATCTTGTTACATTTCTATCACTACAATTAGAGCTCCAAGCGTCTTTACCGGAGATGCCCTGTAAATTGGGTTCTCCTCTGTTTTAAAATGCTTTCTCACTTCGTGATTCTTTGCAGTAACCACTGCAGTCATTACAGCGACTACTACTTTGCTATGTCACAACCAATTTTGCTATTAATACCCTAATGACTCATCTCCATGTGAACTCTACCAGACACCGCCCTAAGTCACAATAAACAATTTTCTCTTCTGTGTGGTGCTCAGGCAATGGTTACAACTGCTTCTTCCTTATTACTAATACTAATTAGCAACAATACTAAATTCTCAGCTCCCTGAGGGTGAGGCCCATGTCTTACTTATGTACATACACTGAGCATGGTGTCTTGATTTAGGAAGACCTTATTACTGTGCAAAATGTCCATGCTAGAGTGCCAGCATTAAAATAATATATTGCTAATTTGAAATGCAAACTGTAAAAAGCTCTAAAATCCAAAATTTTTGAGCTCTAGTGTTCATGATGGCACTACACAAGCATAACACTATAAAAAGGAAAAAATTTACCCTTTGGCTATATAATTACTGTAGAACTGAAACACAAACAGATTAAGTTTACACTTAGGTATATATCCAAGACATCTCATTACACATATGCAAATTATTATAAAATAGGAAAAAAATTCTGAAATCCAAAATATTCCTGGTCCAAACAATGTCAAATAAAAGACACACAACCTGAGTAAGTCCACTTTGTGTACTATCTAATACTTTGATATCTACCTATAATGCATACAATCTGAACACAACGATAAGCTACACTGGCATATGGTCTAGTACTCTTTAATTCCCATATAGTCTAGTAGTACCCTATAAAAAGGTCATAAGTGTTAGCATAATACAACAAAGATATTGAATAGTATTTGATGTAATTTTATGAAAACATACTAAATCTATAAATCTGAAAGACATTATATACCAGGTTTATTCAGAAATAAAGCTGATACATTTTTTAAAGTTGGAGTAAATTAACTATTCATGATCTTTTAATAGGTTCAATTAATTATATTCAAAGTAAGCTCATTCATATGCTCATGGATCTTAAATTTGAAAAAAACTATAGCCCAAATTAAGATACATTTCTCATGAAAATAACTTTCTTGTCTAAGAAGGGAAAATGCCAACAAGGATTTTCAGAAAACTATTAAGTCTTTTAAACCTAAAATTATGCAAAATTTCCCAATGACAGCTATCATAGTTGAATAATTATGTCTTCCTATGAAAATCATTTTAAAATATGCTCTTAAGTGTTAAGAAATGGCAAATTTAGTTTATCCCAAAAGTGTCCCTTTCAGTGAAGCCTAATGAGAATGAGTTCTAAGGGGAATCAGTTGCTTCCAAGTGAAATTAAGTTGCTTATTTCAACAAGACAGCTGACAACTAAGAATAAGAAAGCTTCAGCTTTTAATTGTGAAAAGAGGATTCTGCATATAACACATTAAAAGACAAACCCAAACAGCCCTGATCTTCAACCGCAGCACTGGAGAGGCCACAGAAGACTTCTAACACATAATGTCAAACATGAAACTTACAAAGTAGCCAGGAGAAGACAGAGTCTGCTCTCAACCACATACCTGCTTGAGTCTGGCAAGTTCTTTCAAAGCTCGTCCCCACTGCTGCTTGTAATGCAGTTTAGACTTGGTTGCAGATTCCAACTTTCTTTCAAGTTCAACCTAACAGTGATTAAAATCATATCAAGTGAAACACTATACCACTGTGTGCAATCACTGAAAGATAATATATTCAAAGAGTCGGGCTTAAGAAAAGAGTTTATACAGCATGACATATGACACAGTCTAAAGCTGTTATATAATTTACTATAAATATTATGGCACATGAACATTTTCTTGTTTAAAATATAGTATTATTTTTATTGCCTTGCAGGCTAGACTAAAAAGAACTGAATTAGTCTTAACCTCCAGACAGTTACTATAAATGTATTTAAATGTGTATATTACACAGAGTGAAAATACATTTATTTTTAACAAAAGACAGCTCTGACTGCTAACATTCCTCTTCGGCCTGTGCTCTGATCTCAGAAGGCTGATCTTCCTTTTTGAAGGCCTATGATTAGGTGGGATTCTGTCTTGTAATAAGGAGAGCTGAGATACTTTCTTAACTTTTGGCAAAAACCACAAAACACTGGAAACTGTGCAGTGTTTTATCAGAAAGCAAATTACTAAGAGATGCAAAGTCAAAAATGTAAAAATATTTTAAGAATGTTAAAATAAACCCAAGAGGAAGAAAAATAATGTTCCTTAATAACACACATCTCACTTTTATTTTCTATCTTTCCTGAAATATATAAAGAAAAACACTAAAGTGATTCAATTAAAAAATCTGGTTATTTATGTTTGCAGCAGGCAATCTGTTATGCATGAACTAAAGCCAACTTGGCTATGTTCTGGAATGTACTCACTCAGTGCTAAAAACCATGCACCAAACAAATTCATGCAGCCAGCAGACAGTTTTACTATTAAGTGATAATGTAATAATCTGCTTGAATTACAGTAAAATATTGTTACTCTGAACTAGCTGGCTTTTTAAAAATCAAGTTTAGTTTTTCCCATACATGCAACTCCTGATGTTTTATGAGAAAAACAAAAATGAAGACACTATAAAAATTCTAATGTTGGAAAATTCAGAGCGAAATAAAATGACAGGAAAAGCAGACTGCCAAGTCGCCGTCACAAAAGACCAGAACATTCTCTGCAGTTATATATGACTACTAGGACTGGAGGTCTTTGTGTTTTACAAATCCCTAGTGCCTGGATTCAGATGTGTTGACATTTCCCAACAGACTCAAGCATCTTGAGCTGAATGATATTGCTGAGATTACTGGAGATAATCCCTCCACTTATGCCCATGATTCATACACTTCACTTGGTAATTTAACAACAAGCCGTACCTCAGAGGAGCAGAGACAGTCTCTGAGAGCATGCACATGGGCCTGGACAAGGTCTGCATCCTGAACCAAACCAAGGATGAGGCCTAACGGACCTGCTCCAACAGTAAAAACTAGGCAGTTCTACCAGTTTTGCATAAATATTAAAAAACTCATAATTTTACAGTTATGTATACTAATTGAAAACACATGTGTCATTCTGCATATAGTATTTTTATTCCTAAACTTACTGGGCACAAATTCATTCCTATCAATAATCCCTAATATTTTTTTAAGAATATAGTGCTTGGGGGCTGGAGAGATGGCTCAGAGGTAAAGAACACTGGCTGTTCTTCCAGAGGTCCTGAGTTCAATTCCCAGCAACCACATGGTGGCTCACAACCATCTGTAGTAAGATCTGGTGTCCTCTTTTGTACTGCAGGATACATGCAGGAAGAACCCTGTATCCATAATAAATAAAAATCTAAAAAAAAAAAAAAAGAATATAGTGCTTGTGACTCTAAAGAATTATATGGACCCAATTGCTAGAATAATATATACAGCCCAAAATTTTAGGTTTATATTTAATTTTATTATTTACTAAAACTAAAAAACTAAAATATACTTTCAATACTTCTCTCTCCTCCCTCTAACTGTTCCCATATCCCCTCTACTCCCTCTCATATTCACGACCTCTTTTCTTTTACTGTTTATATGTACATGTGCATGCATGCATGTAGAAAACAACCAGGTGAATCCATTTCATGTTGCTTGTATGTATATGTCTAGGGCTGACCACTTTGTACTGGATAACCAATCTGGGGGACCATCCCTGGGAAAAGTGATCTCTCCCTTTCTTATTAGTCTTTTGGTGCCTACTGTTCTTTGTTTAGGGGTGGGACCCAGCAGGATATTCCCCGCTTCCAAGTTAACATGTCTGTTTATGCTGCCTTTGTTCAGGTTAGGTAGCCACAGTGTTGAGGTGCTTGTGGTTAGGGAAACACGTATCTCATTTTTAGAACACGTATTTTTAGAAGGATAATGTAATATAATTTCAGGGTATTCAGAAGTCAGTTAAAAGCCCTTACTGTTAGTGGCTTCTGGAAGTCTTTTTTTTTTTTTTTTTTTTTTGAGGCAGGGTCTTGCCATGTGGCATCAACTGACCTTGAATTCTTGACCTCTTGCACTAACGGTGCACTACCATCCCTGGCTTGTACCTGTACTTTTACTTAGGGTTTCACTGTTCCAAGACTGAGGTGACACACCATAAGCTAAGTTAAATACCCCCAAAATGAGATAGCTCAGGTCCCAAGTCAACCCAGACTGCAGAAGACAAATCCGCTAGCAGAGGCACAGCATTCCAGGTCTAACTGCTCACAAGGAGCACTTTCAGGGTTCCCTTTTCTACTTCGGTTGCTACTTGTGCAGCCCAAGCTCTCCTCGCTCTGACTATAACAGGGTCTCTCTTGTACCATCCCGGTTTAAATATGCCTGCAAGTCTGCTATCGGCAGCTATTCGCCTAGGATCCAGAGTATAATTTCTGTACTTCCTGCTTAACCTGCTTCTTCAGGACTTCTCACAGACAATCCAGCCATGTTTGTGCCCCTGTGGCCTACGACCCTCCTCACCCAGGTTCCTGGCCTGCCAATCCTTTTTTTCTTTTCTTCTGCTTTCCTAAATCTTAACGCTCATCTCAGATTTTACCTCTATATGAGGTTGTCTTGAAATCTATTACGTATGAAACACAAAATGGTTAGATCAGTCATGGCCATTTATGACTGAGTCATCTCTGAAACCAAGCACCATGATGAAAGGTATAGAACCCAATGCAAAATATGCTTTCTGTCTCTTCTACCTCTCCTATTGGCTCCAAGAGCGGTGACACACAGGATACCACAGTGTTCTTCAGTACTACACAAATTTTAGCAGGATCTACTCATGAGGACTGTGTACAAGGTAAATTTCCCAGGAGTCACAAGAAAACCAGGGCTCAGTACAGCATACCATGCTCACCTCAGCAGCACATATACTACACAGGAACGATACAGAGACGCGTATATGACTCTGTTTTAATGAAGAATTCACCAAGAGGAATTCACCAAGAGTTCCATATTTCTAACATTACTTTATAAAATAAGTAGAATGTCCCTTGAAATGAAGGTTTTATTCAAGGTCAAATATTATAAAAACCAGTTTCATTCAGTAAGCATGAATGCATTATGGAACAACACAAGTTTTGTACAAATTTGAAAATAAAATGTGAAGCTTTAAGGAAGAATAAAAAAAATGCTGACTTTTTTTAATATGTTGATCTTTCAAGCTCTATATGCCCTACTAAAATATACACTTTCCATGTTTTAGTTTTTAAAGCCCCAATAATTTACAAACTATGCAAAGAGTATTTTCTTTCTAGTGAAAGAAAACTCACAAACTTGGGTGCAATGGCTTGCATATATACTTTCAGCAACCAGGACGACCACTAAGTTTGGGGTCAGTCTAGGCTGCTAGACCATCTTGAGGTAAAGTATAAGACCCAGTCTCAAAACAATGAAAAAGGTGGGTGGGGTGTGGGTGCTGTGAGGAGGCTCTGAGGGCAGAAATGCTTGCAGCACAAACCTGACGCTGAGACCAACAGCGCCCAGGAGCTGTGCTCTGGCATCCACACACCCCACGGCATTCACGTGCCTGCCCTCACACACCACACCACAGAAAAGGAACTGAACAAAACAGTCACAAAACTACTTACTTTTGTAATAATAAAAGGAATCATGAATTATTTTGTAAAACTCTATCTTTGTGTTAATTTTAGACTCTTTCAATGAAAATGGATATGCTATGTTAAGAACAGTTAGGCAGGCATGGTGTCACACACCTTTAATCCAGCATTAATAGGGCAAAGGCAGGCAGATCTCTATGAGTTTAAGGCCAGCCACAGCTATAACAGTGATTCTGTCTTTAAAAAGAAAGAAAAAGAAAAGAAAAAGAATAATATTTTCCTCAGACACTGGTAAGTCAGTTGGGACAGATTCCCTGGCTGGCATTTCTATGCTTTTATCTGTTACTATTTCAGAATAAGACGCTGCCCTCTTCTGGTTCCCAAAAGACTTACAAGGAATTTCTAGAAAGGCTAAGAAGTTGTTTTACTGTACACTTGCAGCACGCTGGAAGCAGCTTTGTTCTAACAGACAGCTCACGGCACCACTTCTCCCAACCAACTCCCGGTACTCTTAATACTTAGTGGTTAATGACTCTTGTCTACCTGGAAGTTTATATTTTAAATGAATAAATATTCTAATAAACTTCTAGTTTTATTTTTCAAGCAACAGTTATCTAATTAATAACACTTTAACTGTGGATAAGAAATATGTTTTTTTTTTCCAGAAACGTCTGGAAGGGCTGCGAGAGTAAGCCATTTAGAACTGCTCCTCAAAGGCACACAGGACAAAACTTTTGAGTAGGTCACTGTATTAGGGTCTTTCTCCAAAGAAGCAGGTCATAGGCTCCTCTTCTTTAAAACAAAAGGTCTCTGGCTGTCCTAAAACTCACTCTGTAGATCAGGCTGGCCTTGAACTCTCAAGAGATTCCCCTGCCTCTGCCTCCCGTGTGCTGGGATTAGCGTGCACCACCACATCAAGCCTGTTCATATCCTCTTAAAGTTGGATTTCTTTTTGAAATGTAAAGATTCCTTACTCTTCTAATTAAAACCCTTGAATAATATTATCCCATCATTTACTTTTATGTTTTTTGTTTTGAAAATATGATTTACACTTTTTTTTTCATTTTAAATAAAATCATTTCTTCTACTTAACTCACAAATAAAAACACAAAGCCACTTAAGGAAGCCATTCCAGCATCTGCCCAGTCACAGGCTCCATCTCCGCCAACTGCTCTGCAGTTCAAACGGCCACTCGGAAGTCATGCAGCCTCGCTGAGGGCTTCACTCTTTCACCATCAAGTCAATTCTCACTCACTTATCAACCACAGAAAGGAACTCTGATGAAAGTCAAGCCTGAAGGAAAAGTTAGCTTTCTATCCTTTCACGGCCCACGCACCCTTTGCTTGCACTCCGGCCCTCATCATTTCAAACTTGTCATAAAACATAAAGTGACAGCAATGTTAAAAGATAGATTTTAAATAAATAAGTAGAAAATGCCCAGGTTCTATGCTAAGCACTTTGTTCATTTTATTACCCTGTTTAAAAATATGAAATAAATAGGAGAAGCTATCCACCGTGACACAGCTAAGTAGCTGGGCCAGAATGTGAGACAGTCTCACGGTTATGTGTCCAAGATGGTGACTGCCGTTATGCACGACTTAGAACGACCTAACTCCCTTCATGGCTTTCGCAGCCAGTGTTTTAAACCTACCTGGTACACGCTACACTCTAGGCTGGCCGTCTTTCTAAGTTCTAGAGAGTTCTCGCCTTAGCGCCTCTGAAGGAGCTCCCTGGACAACTTCTCACAGCTCTCTGCATTGCTGCTTCCTCCTCTTCTCAGATCTCAATGAATATTGCCCACCTTTGGATGGCTGTTGGATATTCACAGTCTTTTAAAAACTATTTTATGGGGCTGGAGAGATGGCTCAGTAGTTAAGAGCTCTTGCAGCTCTTCCAGGGGACCTAAATTCAGTTCCTAGCACCTGTGACTCCAGCTCTGAGGGATAAGATACCCTCTCTGACTTCAGTGGGTACCTGCACATTCATGGTATACACTTAGGCGTGCGTGTGTATGTATACACATTAACGCTCAGGCGTGCGTGTGTATGTATACACATTAACGCTCAATCTGATAAAATAGTGTATATGTGCACGCATGAATACCAGTACCCGCATGCGGAAGCCAAAGGAAAGCTTGCAGTAGTCATTTCTGTCCCTCCTCGAGCTTGAACTCAGGTGATCAGGCACCTTCTTCCACTGTGTCATCCTGGTGTCCTGAATCCATACTTGGTAAAGCCTAGCCACTGCACATTCTGTTTATGGGGGATGGCAGGCACGACTACATCTGAACCACAGAACAAAGTAGGATGAGTGTTCTTCCTTCTAAGCTAAAGGCGTGGGAATGTGAGTATATGCTCTGTGAATGGTCCTGTGCAGGACATCGAAGCCAGAAAGCATAGACACAGAGCAGTCACAAAAACCACGACACTGAAGTTCAGCACTAGAGATCAGACCCTAAACATACCAACAGCAGGGGCAGCTGAGGAGACTGGGACAGGACACTGGCTGGACTGAGCCTCTAAACACACCGACTCACATTTTGGATATGGTTCTTTCACATTTGACAGGTTTTTTTTTTTTTTTGACATTTCTCTATGTAGCCCTGGCTGTTCTGGAACTCTCTATGTAGATCAGACCAGCCCCGAACTCGCAGAGATCACCTGTCTCTGCCTCCCAAGGGCTGGGATTAAAGGAATGAGCCATTACTACCCAGCCCTGAGAGTTTTTGAATTCCTTTATCCCCACAGTAGTCAGTTCTGTTCACAACTCAACATTCTATTCATGCAAGCACCACCAACTCAACCCATGTCACACATCTTGCATTCCCTGAAGAGGGCAGCACAGTGTATACACACGGATCACCAGTGACTTCTTAAGTTGGTCACTGGAGCTAGTTACGCAGACAAGAGTTGACACAGGTACCTTTTCCAAGGTGAGGAGATTTATTTCTGACTGCAGCCGTATTTCTGGTTTGTTGCTTTGTTGATCCTTGAACTGGTGGAACTCTTTTTCCAAAATCTTGTACTTATTTTCAGCATCATTAAGCTGTATGTACAGAGAAAGTATATTAGCACCATAATATGTAGCTGTTTGAAGGCAATCATAAGCAAATCTTGACACTGTACAACCTGATTAACAGTGTTATTATTATTCTAAAACATGTTATGGTAGAACATTTGCAAAACTCATAAAAGGAGGAAAATGAAAATGGTCAGTACTTAAGAATCCAACAAATTAACTAACAGAAAGCTTAAAAATTTAAGGTAAAAAAAATTAAGGATCAAGGGGCTAAACACCTGAAGGAATGCCAAAGACCCAAGAATAATCAGGAGCAGAGGCTTCTCATTCTGTAGTACTGGCTCTGATGAAATCTCCCAATACTCTGTAAGTTGGAGAAGGGGGCAGGGAGTGGCGGCTTAATTAAGCTGAGGGCAGAAAGAAGCCTGTCAGGCTGAGCATGGTGGCTCTGTAAGCTACGAAATACCTGTAATCTTCAGAAGAAGCTGCTGCCCCCGCAATGACAAGTTTCCACCTAACTCAGTCTTCCAAGGTCAGCAGACACCATTCTGAAGTGATCTCACTTTTTACAAGACTTTTGCTCTGTGTGGACGTGTGTGGAGGCCAGAAGTCACCATCAGTATCTCAACTACTCCCGACCATATACTCGGAAAGGAGCTCTCACAGATTGACTAATGGGGTGGGCAGCAAGCTCCAGGGCACCTCCTGTCTCTGCTCCCAGTGCTGATTATAGGTGCACGTTACCATGCCCAGCTTTTTCCATGGGTGCTTGGGACCCCAAATGAGGCGCAGATGCTTGTTCGGAAAGTACCTTCTCTGACCAAGCCAACTTCCTAGCCCCTACCTTTATATTCTAAACAAGAAATATACTAATAGTAATTTGGTTCTTCACCATTCAGGGACACTGTCATAAGCAATTATGCTGTGACAATCCAGCTGTAAGGTAACAGCTGTTAGGGCGTGGTGGACTCTGTCCTTGGGAAGTCATCTCTCACTATGAGTTCCCGGGCCTGCTTTTACCCATCGGAATACAGACACTTTTATCTTCACAAGTTCTCTTCTACCAGTCTAATCAGAACAGCCCATTTAATATATGAAACCATGTCAGTGTAATGCCCCAAATTTCTCTTATGCATAAAATGTGGCATGTCAAGGACTTTGCTCCTTGAGCAAACTGGAAATTCACCAGGCTCCCTCCTGATGAGATCAAGAATAAAGATGTGCCTTGAGAATTTTCCAGAATTCCCTTCTCGTCAAGACTCTTGCTACAGAACCGTGAGTCAGTGACACCACCTTGGGATGGTGTGGGTGTGATGGGGATGGAGGAGTGTGTGCCAAGCACTCCCTTGACTCTGAAGCCTTTGCTCTGGATGACTAAACCTTCTTGAGCAGGAAGAAAAGGCACTATGCTGGTTGAGTCCCATGACAAATACCTACTTTTTGTATGTTAAATGAGACCCACGATAACAACCAAATTCACATTTACAACCGTGTAAACAACGTGGGTGAGAGAACTACTATGGACACTACTCATGATAGACGACCCTGAAGCAGTCAGCAGACACATCTAATCTACACTAGAATTTTTCAAGAAAGATAAGCTGAATTTTTAACAGCCTGATCTTTCCCTCCCTTTTCTAGAAGTATTTATTGAGTCCCTATCACTGCTGACACCCGGGCTGGGCTCCAGGACAGAGCTATAAACCAGTTTTTACGGAGCAACAATCTGAAACTGATTAAATGATCGTTAAATGAAAATAAAAACTGGTACATTCATTGCAAAGAAAAAAGAAAGCGATATTACAGAAATACACATAACATAAGCTTGACCTGGACTTGGAAATATTTGGGGTAAGTGACATTTTGCTGAAAGTAAATGGACACAGAAGTTACAGGGCCTGTGGGAAACTGGACACAGTGAGGTCTTGTGGGGGAAGCACTCAGGGTGTGTTGACAAGAGAACAGCGATTAGAAAGTGCACAGCACACAACAGAGGTGAAGAGTGGGGGATGACGTCAGACAGATGACTAGAAACTACACGCAGGCTATGGGCTAATGATACCCATCACCACCTATGCACGGTGAAAAGGCAGTGGAGGGCTCAAGAATGACCTGCTTCCAAAATTTCACAACTACCGGCTGCAACATAAGCTCAGACGGCCCATCATCCACACAAACACTTCAGAAAAGCAAGGTAAGTAAGTATATGGTAAGACACTGCTTTAAAATGCCTTGAAAATATCCAAGTAAGGGTATCAGAAAAGCAATCTGAAGTGGAGGTCTAGAGTAGAGACAAGGTCTTGACTAGAAATGTGGAAAAGCAGAAGTGTGGAGGAAAGTATTGTGTGGGGGCGGGGGTGACAACAGCTGAAAATAGAATACTCAACACTGAGAACAACAGTGTTCAGCAAATGTGGGCATAAAGATGCCCATTCCACCTAAGTGACCTGGCTATAGGGGCCTCCAACAACTGCCTGGAAGGATGGGCACATAAAGGGTCTGTAAACCGAGGCAAGGGAGACACTCATCTTATAAAATGTAGGTTCTAGAAAGCACTGGATTATTTCAGTAAACTTCTAGCACTAAGGTCCTAATGAATGTCTATGTTGCTAAAAGGAGATTTACAGAAAAACCTTTTACATTGCAAGTTACCTGAAATCCTGTAGTTTCACACAAATGGTTCTAAGAGTAAGAAAATTACACTAATACAGTCCTTAGCTTTAACTTAAAAAAACAAATCCCACTTCAATTGGGCTCTCTGCAGTGAATCCAACAGTCCCATCCCAGTGGATGCCATGGCTCTGTGGTGAAGCAGTTCTAGAACCCCTAACTCCAGCACCTGCTGCTGAAGCCGATGCTTGTCCTCTTCCAGCTGCTTCAGCTTCAGCCTCTCCAGCTCCACCTGGTGAACACAGTCGTCTCTGGCCCTGCGGACAGAGTCCTGAAGTTCTTGAAGGTTCCGCTCCCGTTCTGACTGCAGCTCTTTTCTCTCTCTTTGAAGCTGAAAAGAAAAGCACCATTGGGAGGCTGGCTGGTCGCTAGCTGCACAACACTGTCTCCTAGCCTTAGGTTAGTCAATGTTCCAACACTTACCAGCTGAGCTGGGGAGATGGTTCAGTCCACAAAGTAGTGCCTCCCAAGCACAATGGCCTGAGCAGGACCCCAGAACTCACCTAAGAAAGCACAGTGGTGCACACTGTGCTCCCAGAGCTGGGGAGGAGGAGACTGGCAGATCCTGGAGCTCTACAGCAAGCCCAGCCTACTCGGTGAGCTCCCGGCTAACGAGACCCTGTCTCAAATAGTCTGTGGGATTCCTCCTAAGAACAACTCCAGGCTGTCCTCTGGCCTCTACATGCACACATGCATGCACAACAAAGAATACCTACACACTTACTTCATGTCCTCTTTAGATATTAGACTTCAATGTTTATATATACTAATTTTCAATTACTCAATGCTAATAGTATACAAGCCACACACAACTCATATAAATTTAGTTGAAAAGATCCTAACCACTTAAAACTCTCATTTTTATTATATAAAAATGTGACTGAGTTTCTTTCTTCAACTAGATGTTTCTAAATGCCTAACCATTTAGAAGATAGGTGTATTGGCCTAATCAAATCTAACTCATTTAAAAACTCCAGCAATGTAAACAATAAAGTCAGAGTATTTACTGATAAAATCTTAAACATTATAGAGAAGAGACATATAAACAAAATGGAAGATTATAGTTACTTTTATGTTTTATATGCTTATAATTTATGTGTATTACACACATATTTTACAGAAAAGTCCTGGAGTACAAGTTTGTTAAGACCTCATGAACTGCTGACTGTGTTTAATACAACAACATATTCCCATATGTCTTGAGATCCAATTTTTTATTGTTGTTGTTGTTGTTGGTTAAACAGTCCACGCTGTCCTCCTACCTCTACTTCTTGAGTACTAGGATTACAGGTACGTGGGATCGAACCTTTAATGAAGGATATTCTTTTCCCCCTGACACCCATTTGGGTATGTACCCTGAATAGGCCCCACTTGCTCTTCTCCAAGCAGTGAAAATACTAATTCTTACACACAATGGGAAAGAACATAAACCACTGTTGCAGGGTGAGAAAAATGGTTGAGTGACAGCCACTCTTCTGCTGAATCTGAGCATCCTAACATGCTTTACCCAGCTCTACAGTGCTGTCTCCATGTCTGACACACTCATCCAACGCCTGTCACATTCTGCAGGCAACAAGTGAGTACGGACTCCACAACCCAGGGAACCAAGTTCAGAGAGACGTGGTACCTCCATTTCCGCACTGGCAAGCTGCTGCTCTCGGTTCTCTAGCTCAGTTAGGGCTTTTTGAAGTTTGCCTTCTAGGATACTGTACTCAGCTACCTAAAACAGAAAAAGAAAAATGATCTTCTTCATGTTCAAGACAACACATCCTTTCAGTAAATAGTATCTGAGAATGAGAGAGAGACATAAAGCATGTACCAATTCAAAGCATAAATTCTTCCATCTCCTGAAAATGGAATCTTCTACAAGGACATCTGCACTGGGCATTCCCCTACTGGGAAGCAAGGTGCTGGTGAAGTCCTGTGCACAGGCACTAGCGGCCCAAGACCTGTATTTTCGTTGAGACAGGTCTTGGAACTTGCTATGTACATCAGGCTGGCCATGAACTCCCCAAGTTTCAGTCTCCCAAGTAGTGCAGAGGCGCACACTATCACACCCAGCCGAGATCTGGTTTTGAGAATCGAGTTCTATTCAGAATAAAAAGCTACCAGCTCAGCTTACTCAGTGTGGAAGAGTTGCCATTCCCTTAGTTGATCATCTGTCTCTGGGACTTTCCAAAGCCATTTTTCTGCCCTCGTTATCACCCAGCCTCTAGGACCCAGGCCTCTCTAGACCCCTCTTCCCCGAGGCAGGTAAGTGCCTGCTGCAATACCTCTCAGAAGTGGAAGGATTCTACACTCGGACAGAGAGGAGAACTCTATCTCCACATATCTGATGCCGTGACAGCCTTCTCTTCCCTTCTGGGCTGTTCTTCTCCAAGATCAACACACACTGCAACTGAACTGTGAGTTCTACATTCTTTAACGCCTTGAATCTAATGGAAACAGACATCTAGGTTCTGAACTAAATCTTTTAAAAAAATATAATATCCAGATGCAACCTTACTGGTTCAGACACCAATAACTACACTGCCAAAGCTTAGGGAAAGCTATGTCCACAGGCTCAGTCTATAATCAATCCCCTTTGCTACTTAAAAATGCTAGTCACCACACTGGTGGCAAGAAAAATTTCCAAAATCTGACACCTCAACACACCAACCAAACTCCCATCTCAATGTTTAGCTTTGACCTATGTAAACTATGGCAAGCACAACCGAACCAAATCAATCTAAAAATACCGAAATATCTCTGTTCATACCAGCGTCATCTCAGGATGCTTGTCCCTTCATGCAATAACCTCTCAATGGCACCTAGCCCTACTGGCCCATATACCAAGGCCTCCCAAACTTATATCATGAAGTTAAACTTCTTATAATTCCAGATATACAGTTCTACCTTAAACATATCAAACTCAAAATGTGTATGAAAACTTCAAATCACAATCTTTTATTTTAGTTAGGTATATATATACCTAACATATACTGGGCAAAATAAATTCAAGTGGAACCTGTGTTCTGGGGAAGACAGAGTATAAACAAACAAGTGCAGACCTAGTGCTAGTCAGGATCAGGAAGAAGCACAGCCTAGCTACGAGAGATGGGGTGTCTGTGGCAGGAAAGGGGCACTACTGGATATGGCAGTCAGAGAAGGCTTCGCTGAGATTATTCTGAGTAGACAACAAAAGCATCTTCAGGGGAAAGTGTTCCTCATATTCCTAGAAAAGGGGGAGACTTATCAAGTGTTGAGTTACAGGATGCCAGTGTGGTGGAGAAAAAAAGAAGTAGAAGAGGAAGCCATGGTGCAGATCATATAATACCCTCTATGTTCTGCTAAGAGCTCCACTTTATCCTACGCTGAGTTTTCAAAAGAGGAGAGTACACAGCTAAAGATGTGGTCTTTGGCTGACAAGAACATGACAAGGTAAAGAAGCCAGGAAGGAAAAAGAGACACTAAAGAAAAGGTAAACTGTAGCCAGGTGATGGTGGTGTGTGTCTTTAATCCCAGTGCTTGGAAGAGGCAGAGGAAGGCAGATCTCTGAGTTCGAGACCAGCGTGGTCTACAGAGCGGGGTCCATGACAGGCAGGGATATACAGAGAAGTTCTAGAGAGAGAGAGAGAGAGAGAGAGAGAGAGAGAGAGAGAGAGAGAGAAGAAAAAAAGGTAACCTACAGTCTTAGAAGCAAGACATGATAGCTTTAACCAAGGAAATAGTAAGGGATGGGAGGGAAATTGGTTATTTTCCAAAACATCTTCTGAATGTGAAGCCAAAGATGTGCTAATGGACTAGGCTCAAAAGAGAACTAACGATATCTTGCTTGAAGTCTGAACAACCAAGAAAAAGGTAAAGTCATTTTTACATGGGAGTCAGGTGCAGCAAATCCAGAGAGAAGGCTGATGAAACCGTGGCTTTAGGTATGTTGGACCTGAGATGCATCCTAGACACTCAGCAGTCAGTGCAGCACAGGCAGCTAAGAGGCCAGGGCAGAGGTCAGCGATGGAACCAGAAAAGGCAGAGCTTGCACCTGTGTGTATAATGTACACATTCTGATACACCAAACAGGCGAGGATAGACAGAACAAAGAACACGCACAAGGATGGGGCCCTAAAACAAGTCAATCAATTCCAGTATCGAGATGTTGGAGCTGGCATGAAAATCAGGAACCAGACGAGTCAAGAGTAGCATGTGAGAGACATACAGAGAAGGAAGCCCAGTGTCTCCACAGACAGGAATCGCTCAGACAGGGAGAGGATGAACAGGCTCTATCTAGTAAGAGAAAAGCCGTGGCCATAACGACTGTGGGAGTCAGCGAGTGAACTGAGTAGAGGAAGCACTGAGATTGTAGGGCAGCACTGAGGACCCTTTCAGCTCTTAAAAAACCCATTCCTCCTCCTCTTCTCCATAACTCATTTACTTCTCTGGGGGCAGAGGATGCCGTGGGTGAACGTGTAAGGAACGGAGGAAGCCCTGGGATGTGACTGCTGACATGGACACATGTCAAAGACCCCAATGCATTAACTAATGATTGGCCAGTGTATACAAAAACTAGCAACCCCAGCCCCTCCTCCTGGATGACTATAGCCTGAGACTGCTTCTCTACAGAGACCTCTCACCTTTCCTCCTGGGCTACACACAAAAGGACCACGTGGCTTCATCAGAACAAGCACAGCCCACCCAACCTCTGTTTTGTTTGTAGTTCTGTCCTTTCCTCGTTCCCATGTCATCCTAGTCTGGTTTCCACGCCATTTAGGATGTCATCTATCAGGATGACTATTCCCTTAAATAAAAACTGAATTGCCTATATCTTTATACATATTTTTTAAAAAAAACTTCACTTATAGAAGGTTTTCTAAAATCCCCTTTTCTCAACTGGGGTCATCATCCATATGTCAGGAACATTGACAATACAGTTACTGTCTTCTGTTCCAGAATAGCAACTGATGCACACCATTCATTCAGGTAAACTATAAAAGTATTAAAGTTATACATTGTTAAACTATTTTTTTCACCTAGAAAAAAAATGTCAGAAAAGCCTCAAACATTCAATACATAAAAATACTATAGTGAACTTCTCAAAGAAATAGCTTTAAAGAACCTCATACCAGAGAAAAGATGTTTGCGCCCCCCCCCCCCACACACACTTGATTTTACGGTGGTCAGTACAGTTTTTAAGACCAATCACAAATCTTGGCGCTTCCTAGGTCACAAGATGCTTCCAAAATAGAGCACTTTAAGACAAGGATGAAAGGACAACCACTCCACATCTGCCTTTAAATGTGAGGAGTACAAGGCAGCACTGAAACCTACTTGCTCTAATTTCCAATTCCATTTCCTTATTTGTGGTGTTAGAGAAGGAACCCAGGATGCTAAGTCCCTGCTACACAGGTGCTCTAACACAGCCACATCTGCAGCCTCGGAGTCGGCTTTCTGAAGAGTTACTAAGTAGCCCTGGGTTTATACACTCAAGCTCAGGTACTAGACATGGTAGTTTACATGGAAACCAATAAAAACCTCAACTGAAAAGAATCTGTACCACCAACACAAGAGCAAACCAAAACTTCCCAGATGAAGCTTTCTGTCCTGTGTTTTGCAATGCTGAGGACTGAACATGAGGCCATGTGCATGCTAGTCATGTCTGCCTACCACTGCACTACGGCCTGGTTGGTACTACTAATTTTCTCATTTTAACTTCATGATATTTAAACCAATTTATTTAAGGAAGGCAAAGGCAGAAGCTGGATTTATCCCACTGTGGCAACTTCATTAATTTCTCAAATTAGTTTGAATTTTGCAAACTTGAATATTTAAAAAATTCAATAGCATAAAAAAAAATGGTCCAAGGAAGAACTTAGCTTGTCTTAAAGTAAAACCTTATGTATTAACCTACTGTCCAGCACTCTTGAATTAAATAATAGGCAATACATGAGTTCCATCCACAATTCTTATTATATAAAGCTCAAAAATAAAGGAAGACAATATTTAAGACACGTGCAGGCCCGTTTAGATGAACATTTCTTAGGAAAGTAGACTTTAAAGTGTCTTTTTCTTTTGGCTATGCTCAAGGCTCCTTAGTTACTCATCTGTCTGTCATATGCTGGGAACTAAAAAGTTTGTTCCTTCCAAAGACTGCAACGCAGCTAGAAGCTCCTAACACAAATGCTTCCGTCCTCTCCCTCAGCTTTTACACAAGTTTTTTCTTTACCTTTTTCTTCACTAGTGACTCTCTTTCCCGGTCTCTTTTTTTCCATTCTTCTGCAAGAGCTTGCATGTGAGCCAATTCTTTCTGTTTTAGCTGTAATAGGAAGAAAATAGTCACTTGAAAAGGGCAAATGTTTCAAATAAGTAAAAGAAGTTTTTAGTTTAGGAACTAATACTGATTACCAATGTCATTTAAAGCATTCTATTTTATTCTTTTTTTTTTTTCTTTAATGTGTATGGATGTCCTGTCGACAAGCTTGTCTGTGTACCACATGCCTGCCTGGTGCTCAATGAGGTCAAAAGAGGGTGCCAGGGCCTCTGGGCTGCATAGTTTTATATCAACTGAAACAACTGAACTCATTTGAGAGGCAGGAACCGCAGTTAAGAAAATACCTCCGTAAACTTGGGCTGTATGTAAAACTGTAGGACATTTTGTTAATTAGTGAGTGAGGTGGACAAACCCAATCCATTGTGGGTGGTGTCATCCCTGGTGTCTTGGGTTCTATAAAACAGCAGGCAAGAAAGTCATGTACAACAAGCCAGTAAGCAGCTCCCCTCTGTGGCGCCAGAGAGAGAGCACCATTAAGAGCTGAGACTGCAGCTCCAGGGGATCCAATGCCCTCTTCTCGTTTCTGTGGGTACTTGTGTGCACATACCCACACCAACACACATGCGTACATATAAAGAATAAAAATAAATCTTTAAAAAAAGGTTTTGTTGATAGTTAAAGAAAGATAGACAAGAACATGGAAAGAAGAACCAGCTGTAAAAGGAAAAAATAAACTCGGTAGATGAAATAGAGATTTTAGAATACAATTTCAATCTACCTGAGTTTCAAAAATGTCTTCCTGCATCTCTTTCCACATCTCTAGCTCAAGTGCAGCCTTGTACTCTAAGGTCTCGCGAGGCTCCATCTGAATCTCAGAAGGACAGGGAGCTGGGTGGGGAGAAGATGGCTTCTGCTGCACAGCAGACAGACCCTGCAATTTAAAGAAAAGCGTACGTGACATCTCCATATACACTGAGATCCTGCTAGGGAAGCTGATGACACCTGTGTTTACCTGAGATGAGTCGGACACAAAGATCTCACGCATTTTCACTAGTCCATAGTCTTCCAGGGTCATCGTGTAAGAAAGATCTACTATCCTGTTGTTTGACCTACAAATAAAATGGGAGTTTTTCAAGTTCACAGGAACTTATTTTTCTTTCCATTCCCTTAGTCTGTAGCACATGGGAGTAACATTTCTCACACCTCACTTTTGCTGTTCACACTGGGCCACCTCCCTGGCCTTCAGACTTCAAGTGTGCGCTTTTACTTGATCAACACGATATCTTAATACTCACATTTACTAAAACGGTCATGTATTTGTTCTGAAAAAATGAAAAGGTGAAGTAAAAACCGGAAGAGTCTACTGATAATTATTGCTAATGGATATTTACTAGCCTTGGCTGGATTGGAGCTTGCTATGTAGGCCAAGCCAGCCCTAGACTCACAGCGATCCACCTGCCTCTGCCTCGTGAGTGCTGGAACTAAAGGCGTGCACAGCCATGTTGCACCTATTTCCTACCCTCTGTTCCCCTGTAATGTACACGTATGCTCACTCACAGTTCTACCTTTCTCCTGTTTGAATTAGGAGTGGATTTTTATCATACACATTAATTTTTAAACGTAAATGTTTTTCCTTAGTTTTGTTTTGTTGGGGAGCGAGAGATTTATGCACACAACGTTCTCCCACTGAACTACACCCGGCACAATGATGGATTTATGCTGCCTCTAACATACACTTACTGGATTTTACACAGTGAGATGTACTCAGCAGCCCCACTCTTGCTTATGTAAGTTATTCACAATTTGCCTCCTGTCTGGAACGAATACAAACATCTATTCCTGGATATAAGCAGTGCTTCAAATTAAACCATTGAAGACAATTATATGCTATTTGTCATAATTAGCATCTTCTGTATCACAGAACTATATTATTTATAGCAACTAAAAAAAGTAATATTGTCTAAAAATGAAACTCTGATTAACTTATCTCATACAATCAATGGCCCTTTAAGTAACCAAACCCACATTTTGCCTTCAGTTTTACTATTTAAAACAAAAAAAAAAAAGAAAGAAAGAAAGAAAGAAAGAAAGAAAGAAAGAAAGAAAGAAAGAAAAAGAAATGAATGATGTAAAATGAAGTACTCGGGCCAGCAATGACGGCCTAGCAGGGGCAGGCACTTGCACCAAGCCCATGACCTGAACTGAATCCCTGGACTCCAGAAGAAAACCAACTCCACAAAGTGGTCTTCTGACCTCTGCATATACGCCATGCCATACACAAAGTAAAAGAAAAAATGTTTAAGCAAAACACTATTATGTTCAAGGAAAAAGCTTGAACACAACTGAACAAGTTCTCAGGTGAATCTACAACTTCTCTCTATACAAGGCAGAGCAATAAAAAACAACTACAGAAGCATTAAGACAGCTTCAACTAATGACTCAGATACGTGAGAATGCCGAGCTTTAAGAGAGTTTTTTTCTGTAACAAGAATGAAAGTAAAATGAGCTCTCTGTTAACAGATAACTGATTCTCTGGGAACTGTTCCATATCCACAAAGGGAAGGAAGCTTTCCACAAACCTTCCAGTCTATGGATATGACTCTGGGTGGAAAAGAATAAAAGGCAAATTTTTAGCGGTACTTTTAGATCTCAAATTTTTGCTGAATCTTATTTTTTCTTTCTATATTCTCAATAGGTTTTTATCTAAAGGAATTTTTTTTCTATATTCTCACTAGGTTTTTATTTAAAGGATAAATGGTATATAATATTAACTTGGACCTCAATTTTTATTGTTAATTCAAAAAAAGTAATCTGACAAATTCCAATGATTAAAATATGAAAACATGTTTTCACTGTAGCAATAAAGTTCAAGTAAAAGAAACATTACTCTAGTTTGCTTTCTGCTTCTATGATAAAACAATAACCCAAAGCAACTCGAGAAGGAAAAAGTTTATTGGCTGTCAGATTACAGTTCATCTTTGAGGGAAGTCCGGGCAGAAACTGAAGAAAATATCATGCAGAGTGCTGCTCACCGAATCTCTCTCATGCTCAGCTAGCTCTCTCATACGCTCTAGGCCCATCATCTTAGAGATGTACCACGCACATGGGCTGGGCTCTCCTATCAGTTAGCAGTTATGACAGTGCCACACAGATATGCCCACAGACCTAGCTGACCAGAGTCCTTCCTCCACGATGGCTCTAGGTTGTGTTAAGCTCTCAGAAACTAACCACAGTATTATTGTTTTTCTTTCATAGGTGCTGGTGAGTGAAGCCAGGGATCTGTGGACGCCAGACAAGTGTTTTATCACTGCTATATCCCAAGCCATTCGTGATAATATAACTTAAAAACTGTCCCTGAAAGCTAGCCTTTATTTCATTCTCAGTCTTTAAACTTCAGGCAAATTTTAAAACATTTTCAAGTGGAAAAAAAAAATCACAGCTGAGGAGTAGATCTGCTGCGTTGTTTTTATCTAGAGGATATTAATAAAACTTAGGTCAAGTTTGACCTTTTCTGTTTCATAGTCGATTTCCTCAAAGTGCAATAAATGTTATATAACAACAAAAAAGATCACAGCATTTCTAATGAAAAATAACACAAAATATATCATAAACTTACGTTAAAATAAGGAAATCAAAGAGCAGATCTTAATAACTGGTCTAGAGCTCAGGAGCAGAGCTCCAGCTCAATGTATACAAAGCCCTGGACAAGCCCCCAGCATTCCAATAGTGAGAACAGATAACAGGTCCTTTTTAAAATCATCAGGCTAAAAGGCTGGAGAGATGGCTCAACTGTCAAGAGAACTTGCTACTTGCAAGACCCAAGTTTTGTTCCAAGCACCCAGATCAGGCAGCTCACAACAGTCCGCAACTCCAGATCCAAGGAATCTGATGCCCTTTTCTGGTCCCCACATATATAATCAGACACACACACACACACACACACACACAAAAACCTGCCGGGCTAGGGGCAGTGATGGTTCTGGGAGGTTCTATACACAGGCCTGACAATCTGAATTCAATCCCCATATCCCACAAGTGGCAGGAGAGAACAGACTGACCTCTATACCCCCCCCCCACAGGTACTCCTTTTCACAATAAATAAATAAAATTTACAATTATTAGGCTAAGAGTGGAAAGGAAACCACTCAGCAGTCATTTAAGAATCATGATATATTTACAAACATTCTTATACTTTTCTAAGTAAATGGGCATCAAAAACTAATAAGCAAACAACAATAAACGCAGCCCCAGGTAAAAGAAAAGCAGCCAGAAGGAAGATGGGCAGGACCAAGGGTGTGGGTTCTTAGGCAGACGCATCGCAAGCGTGAGGAGTACAGTGGGCATTGCCGGCTTACCCCTGGGCCGCGATGACAGGCACGCTCTCACTGTAAGTCTGCCGCCAGCACTGTTCACCATTAGCGCCCAAAAACCGGGTCTTTTCTGCAGACAAGATGTTAGAAAGCTGGATTCTCGCAATCCCAAGGAGTAAGTCTTTACTCATCTTATCCCTGTGCCACAATTCCACCAGCAGCGGGATCCTAGAGAGAGAAACCGTGTCCACAATTACCAACTCTGAAGCAGTTCCTTCCAAATGACAGTCTTTGAATGCCTTCATATACTTAGACGTTTGCTACCTGGGAAGTTATTTAACACAATGGCTAAAGGTTCAGCTCCCCAGAGAACAAATATTTGTCTTTGTATCTCTAAACAATAAAGAAAACATTATTATTATTTTCATAAGTCATTACAGAATCTGAAGCTAACCTTCATTCTTCCTTTAAGAACATGATACTCTGAGAAAAGCAGATTTCATAGACCTAAATTTTCCTTGAAAAATCTATTTCCCATAACTAAAATGAAAATGCTTGGTGGCTCAATGGTCAAACTCAAATATTCTTACTCCAGGTGAGGCTCTCTCGTTCCTCAGATTCCCCCAACACTTCACGTAGCAAAGGCATCTCATTTGCAAGGACTATGTTACCGTAGGAAGGTGTCCTGCAGCTGGTGAGGCATAGTTGCAAAATCAAATGCACAGTAAGACTGGGGAAGAAAAACTTCCATGTTTTTCCGAACTTCTACAGGAGGGTTAGTCATAATAGGAGCCGCACTGCCGAAGAAGGGGTAGGAGTACCTAAAATGTAGGAAACGCAAAGTCTTGATATAGTCTACAGATGACATGGAAGACCAGATGTTTGTAAAAGTATACATTATGAGCCAATATAAATTTTAAAGTAAGATAGGAACACTAGACTGACTGGTTTAAAGCATATCCTTTTTATCTTGACAATCCTAGGAACAAGCAAATTCTGACATATAGTAGGCACTCAAGAAATGCTTGATATACTGAATTATAACATATATTAAAGGCCCACTTTCCTTTATATAATAATGTCCTGTTATGTATGGGCTAAAAAGCCCATAGGCCAATGGTTCTCAACCTTCCTAATGTTTTGACCCTTTAATACAATACAGTTGCTCATGTTGTGGTGACCCCTCCAACTATAAAATTATTTTTGTTGCTACTTCATAACTATAATTTTGCTACTGTTATAAATCGTAATGTAAGTATCTGATATGCAGGTTATCTGATACATGACTCCTATGAAAGGGTAGTTCAACCCGCAGAGGGGTTGTGACCCACAGCTTGAGAACTGCTGTCCTTAGGCAATGCCAAAAGGACACATTCTTAGTACTCTGTCTGTGAATAGAGAATCAAGACAAACGAGATCAAATCTATTATGTACACACCAAATGAATGACACGTTTCTTCTTTTCATCATAGAAACCACATGAGATTAAATGTAAGCCTTACTCTGAGTTCATACACAGATTTACAGATATTGTAATGTTTGCTTACACGTCACCCTGCTGCTATTCTTTAGTTCATCGTTATTCATATAGGAAACTATAATCAAACAAACAGTAAAAATCTCATTTCCCTACAAAAACTATATCCTGTATATCACGCTAATCCAATATAATGATTGACCTACTGAAACAAGTTATCTCAGAGTTATTTGTGTCCTGCGATTTCAACTCCTACCATCCCACTATAGAAGAAAAGTATCCCAGCAGACCTGCAGGTTCCACGTATTTTCAAATACAAGTCTTACCTCAAAAATCTGCATATGCAGAGCATAATGATATAGCTGTCAAAGGGAACAAACGAAAGGCCACTACTCTAACGAATCAAACACCAATCCAGCATCTGGTAACTCCATGTCAAGTGCCAAAGAGGTCATGACCAAGTGCTTCCTGTTTGGAATAGTATCTCTCTCTTTCTTTACCAAATGAAATACTATTCTCCTTCATGTACTGGCTCACTTCTAAATGTGCCATCCTACTAAACTGATCAATTTCTCTTATGTACCCTAATACCAGATATATCATTGATATAATGTGGGCAGTTAACCATTAATCAAATCATCCTGACAGCAAAATGCAAAAATTACTATTAGTGCTTTCTAAATGGGACTGTGTAAGGCTCCTTCTCATATATCCAGCCTTGTACCTATGTCTATGCCCTTGGCCAGCATCCTCTCTGGGTGTACTAAAACCATACTCTGCTGCAGCAGCAAAGATCTTAAGACAGCAAAGGAAAAAACAAAAAAGAGAAAAAACAAACAGTAAATAAGTAATAATTCTATTTCTAAAATAAAAAAAGCAAACCCTTTGAGAAAAGCTGCCTTTGAGAGACAATCTTTTGCCAGTCTTCTGTGTCTCAATAGGTGCATCTTAGTAATAATCCCAAGCATTCTGTACGTCAACTGCAGAACTGAGCAGAGGTGGAAAACTTTCATTCATGAGTTCACAACCACACCCAGTGCTGGGTCTCTGCTTCTGTGCATCATTCATAGCCAAGGATGGGAGGCGCAGAAGTAACTTGAGTCAAATGAAAAATTGCACTCAAGTGTAAACTGATTTCTGCAGCTGAACTCAGGCATGCCTCCAGTCACAGCACTGTATGTTTAACTTATATCACAGTCTGAAATGCCTATGAATACGCAGCCTTAAAATAGATGGTGGTATAAAGCCATTTAACTATTATATGCAGTAATTCTTTCTATTGAATGGACACACTTCATTTCAAGTTCAAGCATGGTTTTTATACTCACAGCTATAAGATTCAAGTGTCAGGAAAACAGCATCCACTGTAATACAGTCTTACAGAAAAATCAAATACAAACCACAATTTCCACCTGTAGTGCCTCTTACCAGAAAATAAGCAACCAAAATTATACCTTAAGTGGCAGCATCAATAAATGGTTATAAATGCCTATAACTATTACAACAGAATAGGTAAGGCTGGTACCCACTCCCAGAGCCACTCCGGTTCAAACCTAGTCATCAGGATGCTTTACTGCCATTTAGGCCGCTGGTTTCACAACAGCTGCACTTTCTTTGGCAACTTTTCTCGGCACTGCTTAAAGATGAAAGGCATTTTTCCCAGAACGAAATCAAACCACACCTCAATATGCAGTTGACTGGAAAACTAATCTCTAAGCCATGGATGCTTCTTAAGTCTATTGAAAAGCAAAAGTGATGTGATGTTGCTGGAACAGCAATCTTCTGTCCTGATGTCACCACTTCTGACGCGTTGGAGGTGGCCACTGGCTGGGCCTGTGAAGCAGGTACAGAACTAATGCCTAAAGGAAACATTAAAACAATTAAAGCTGTCATCTTATATACCATCAATCACAGAATTTGACAGGTCTGCTTTGTGAACACATGAAATGAGTCTATCACGGGCATTTTAAAAAGTGGTTTGAGCTGGGCGATGATGGCGCACACCTTTAATCCCAGCACTCGGGAGGCAGAGGTAGGTGGATCTCTGTGAGTTTGAGACCAGCCTGGTCTACAAGAGCTAGTTCCAGGACAGGCTCCAAAGCCACAGAGAAACCTTGTCTCAAAAAACCAAAAATAAACAAACAAACAAACAAATAAATAAATAAAAAGTGGTTTGTTGGAGCTGGAGAGATGGCTCAGAGGTTAAGAGCATTGCCTGCTCTTCCAAAGGTCCTGAGTTCAATTCCCGGCAACCACATGGTGGCTCACAACCATCTGCATGCCGTCTTCTGGCCTGCAGACATACACAAGGACAGAATATTGTATATATAACAAATAAATAAATATTAAAAAAAGTGGTTTGTTCTATACTGCCAAATTCCTATTCTAGAACTACATAAAGAAAAAGTTTGGGGTGACGCATGGTAGAACACTCCTGGAATTCCTTCCTTAAGGGCTGAGGCAGGAGGATCACAAGTTTAAGGTCAACTTGGGTTTCACAGTGGGAGTAAAGCTACTCTCAACACATACTGCAAAACCTAAGAACAACCAGAACGGAACCAACAATGTCTGCTCAAAGCCTGTCAGGCAGAGACTACATTCAAGAGGAGCCTGTGCATGGACATCCAGTCACTAGAAGGGCTAGACAAGATTTACTGCAGATATAATTTTAAGACTTTTTGTAAACTAACTGGAGTGATTTGCACATAGAAAATAGGTCAATAAAAGTTATATCTTAGAAAGACAAGAGCTATGTAATCTAATCCTATTGTGGACCAGAGATGCTTAATGCGTGACTACGTCACACAGTTACTCAGTGATGGAGGTGAGCTTAGACTCCTAGTCCACACTGCCTACTTACACAACTGGTTGTAACTATGGAGCCTTAGCAATGGAAACAACATCTTTATGAAAGTAGAAACATATGGTGATGGAGAGAGAGCGCAGTGATGGTTAAGAGCACATACTGCTTTTGCAGACAAGAACGATTCCCAGAACCCGCTGATAAGTGCCAGTAACTTGGGGGATATGATGCCTCTGATCTCTGTGGGCACCTGCACTCATGTGCAGATAGATACACAAACAACTATACATAATTAGAAATCAAATCTAAAAAATAAACTACATAGACTCTCAAACTCTCGTATTACAAAGTTTACTGTGAGAAGCCATTAATGGCTCTATTCTCTAAAATTTTAGTATAACAAAGCTACTTGAAAGATATATATTCTTTCATTTCTTTTGAACCGACTACTGACAATAAAAAGCAGAGATTTATCAAACCCTTATTTAAAAGTTTAGTAGGCTAAAGTGACATTAAAGTGGAAATTCTGAATCTTCACACATTTGATTCCCAAATCAAGTTCTGCAGTTCTCACTAAGCCATCTATCAAACGACGGCAGAGTCCAATTCCGTCCGTGCGTGGGAAGAGCATGCCTTACCCTTTGCGCTTTGCTTGGGATCCTTATCGTACTGCAGGCTCTCCACTTCACTTTCTGTTGCGTCATCCTTGACTGGAGGAGTCTGGTTTTGAGGTGGCACAGGGGACACACTTGGTGATTTTGGTCCAGCGAGAGTCTTCTCATTTATAGGGGTTAAAACTCTCTTCTTTGAATGCTCAGGTTCATGTCCATTCTGGGTCTTTAATTCAATTAAAGACTAAAAACAATTTTTAAAAATAGAGTATAATTTGCAAAACACTTTCCTTCATAATTAAGCAAAAAACTTGGCGTTGCTTTTTTAGAAAGTACATGCTTCCTTTCCCAGTCTGGATATTCCTAGTCTATTTTTCTTCATAATTTGCAAATTTCCTTAAAGCATCTAGGACCAGAAAAAGGAAGATGAACAGGAAGGAAATATAATATCCAGAGCTGAGTACCAAAATGCATCCTGATGGCTAAGAGGCCTACAATGTGACCCCAGGAACAGTTACTCCTACCTAGACAAGCAATGGCAGCAAAGCCAGACATCTGGGGTGACGGTCTCCCACTCTTTTGTCCCTCTCCACCCTTCTTCTCTTTACATGTGCACACTTTCTAAATTCTCATTTCAGTTTTCCTGTCTTTATAGGCAATATAGGTTATATGTAACCTACATATAAATTCTTTGAAAGAACAATATAGTTGTTTATACGGATAGACACAATAAAGTTCATTTGGGTAAATTAAAAAGAAAGAGAGAGAGAGGGGAGGGGGGGAGGGAGAGAGAGAGAGAGAGAGAGAGAGAGAGAGAAGGAAAGGAGGAAAGGAGAAAAGAGTCAAGGAGAGAACAAAGCTCACACTGTAGCCGAGGCTAGCCCAGCAAAGGAGCACTACTGCAGACTCCAGAGCACACGCCTTCCCTCACTGGTTGCTGTCTGGCACAGTAAACAGCTCTAAGCTGGGAGCAGAAGACATGATTTCCATTACAGAAGACTGTCCCTATGCACAGTCACAAACTGCCGAGCAGAGTCACCATGCTTTCCGAAAGTTGATGCAGAAAGAAGATACAGTAAAATGAGGGCGCCAGTGAAGAATAAAAGACTTGTATGCCAAGAAATTCTACAAAGGTTCAAGTGTGTAATCATGAGGGACATTGGGGAAAGTGACGAAGGAAAGCAGAGTCACCACCTGCCTGGGAATCGATGCCTTCTCTCTGCAGAGCCACTGACACACCCACAGTCGGGGCCAGCTCCAGAGGAACAGGCGCAAGCTTCTGCTTGGCTCGGTTCGGAGGGTCAAGGGTAAACGCACCCTCGACTGTGACTGGATGCTGGTTGATTTCCGTACTGCCCTTCTTCAGTAAGCCATTTAAAGGTATTTCTGTGCTTCCAAGTGACTGATCTCCACAGCAGAGATGAATCTATTATGAGGGGAAAAAAAAAATCAAAACATCGCTTTATATTTTCCCCTTTTCCTAAATGCCATAAACTTTAAAACAGGTCACAGAATGAGAGCAGGAGTGGGCTACCTCACTGACCTTCACAAAATCACTTCAAGTGATGACGATTAACACTGGTCCTCCTGCTTCTGTCTCCTGCGGGTGGTAACACAGATGCGTGCAACCATAACTGGCCTGCATCTCGGTCTTGTGTTAGCGGGTGTAACTTCTTTGTGAAACACCGCTTCTCCTTCTCAGAGTGTGTGGAGGGCCACCCCTTTGTGTGGGTACATGAGTCTTGTGTTAGCGGGTGTGACTTCTTTGTGAGACACCATTTCTCGTTCTCAGAGTGTGTGCAGGGCCACCCCTTTGTGTGGGCACATGAGTCTTGTGTTAGCGGGTGTAACTTTTTTGTGAAACACCGTTTCTGGTTCTCAGTGTGTGCAGGGCCACCCCTTTGTGTGGGCACATGAGTGCAACTGCATCCACCTCCATCAACTTCCACCGTGTTCTTTTGAGGCAAGGTCTCTCCTTGAACTTGGAGCCCATGTTTTTGGTGAGGCTAGCAGCCAGCAGGCCCTAGCGGTCATCCTGTGCCCACCCCCATGGTAAAATTACAGGGTGTTAAACCACTAATGGCCTATCTGGGAGCTGAGACGCAAACATGGGTCTTCATGATTGTGTGGCAAAGCAAATGCTTCTAGCCACAGCTGTCTCTCATCTAGGTTAGCATCTTCTGAAGAGTAGAAATAAAGTCACTACTGGACTATTATGGAGTCAATGTTACTGAATGATTTTTTTTAAATTTATTCATTGTTAGTGTGTGTGTGTGTGTGTGCCCACACACACATGTGTGATATATATGTGGGTATATGAGGGCAGAGGAAAGTTTCGTGGAGACACCTCTTGTTCTACCTTTACGTAGGTTCCAGGGATTTAAATTTGGATGCCAGGCTTCAGGGGAGAAACATTTCTCTCTGAGCAACCTCACTGGCTCTTATGTACAACATTTTTCATACGCCAGAAACAAAATATTTTCAAACACGAGTGTGTCTGTGTGTGGGTATGTGCACATGTGAGTGCATGTGCCGAGTCTAGAAGACGACATGGGATCTCCCGGAGCTGGAGTTACAGGCAGCTCACAGCTGAGAAACAAACTCTAGTCCTCTGTGAGGGCAGTACACACTCTTAACCACTCCAGCTCCCAAACAAAGCATCTTTATAACTTTAATGGTCATTAGAAGCAGGAAAGTCAAAGGTCTTGGTGAGACTATGATACAGAATAAAACTAAAAGTGCTTTTTCTCAAATTTTAATATTTTATACAGTCTCTAGTCTTCCAGATATCTTGGGTTTAACAGAACCACCTTTAAGGTTTAGTACCCTAACATGTAATGCCTCTTCTCATGAGCCACCCAGAATAGAGCCTAACAGCTGAGGCTTTATAAATGGCTATGTAACTATGCATGGATCGCATACCCTACTCAGCTGTTTGATCAACAGCCAACAGCCATAGAACAGAGCCGGGGGACTTCTGCTACTCTCAAGACCTGTAAACAGGATCCAGATGAAGTGTACTTATAGAAAAACACTGGTGGGCAGGTTTTTATAAAAATGTAAATTCTGACTCGGGAGGCAGAGGCAGGCGGATCTCTGTGAGTTCGAGACCAGCCTGGTCTACAAGAGCTAGTTCCAGGACAGGCTCCAAAACCACAGAGAAACCCTGTCTCGAAAAACCAAAAAAAAAAAAAAAAGTAAATTCTGCCACCAAGAAATGGCTCAGAGGTTAAGAGCACTGGTTGCGCTCCCAAAGGGCTCGGGTTCAACTGCCAGCACCCACATGGCAGCTCCAAATGTCTACAACTCCAATTCCAGGGGATCCTGCACCCTCATACAAACCTACATGCAAGCAAAACACCAATGCACATAATATTAAAAGAAAAAAGAATCAGTCTGTGTACAGACAGCTACCACCTCCACTAATAATATAAACACTCTGCCTATAGGCACAGGCTCAATTAGCTTTAAGTAACTACCTCTTATTATGTAACACTGATAACCGATTTATCTCTTAGTAACTGGGTAGTAATGTGTTAACTCCATAAATTATGAAGCAACTGTGATTTCAATGACTTCATGACTTAATACCTAAAAATTAAAAAAGCAAAACCATCTCTGTTACTAAAACACAATACAGGGTAGGGCTAAGCTCAACTTTATGTTTAATGCTTTAAAAACATCTCCAGTAGGAAACAATTTGCTGAAGCACTGACCTGCAGTTTCGAATGGAGAGCCAGGTACACACGCAGAACCTCCACATTGCTGCGTATGCGAACAGACGCTCTCTCAGGCTCAAAGTTTGGGTTGATCAAATCGTTGAACGGCTCATTTGTAACATCATTTCCCAGTAAAGAATAGTAAAAGAAAAACTCAGGTTGCCTTTCTGGAAGCTTCATGGTACATGGAATTAACTAAACATGTAAGGAAAAGAAGAACATTAGAATCTAGGGCACTCCACATGTGTCCGCTGTATTCTAAAAAAATCTTTCCAAGAATGTTAATTTCAGTCTTAAAATTAACCATACAAAATTTCAAAGTCTCTGCCAAGTTACCTTTTTTCCCTCTTTCTTTCTGGCTAGTGGTTTCTTTCAATGGTGCTGCTGGGAGCCAAACTAAAAGTTTTAGAGATGCTAGGTAAGTGCTTTACACCTGAGCCACAGCCCCAGTTTTGGTTCTTTGTGAGATATGGTCACAAGCTGCTCTAAAACTCACAATCCTCCAGCCTCAGCCTCCCGAGTGGTGGGTTTTAGGCATGAGTCATACTGCTTACTTCTCTAACTGCTCCCAAATTGATGGAGGTGGGTTTTGTATCTTATCTGTTGCTTTCATTGGTTAACTAATAAAGAAAACTGCTTGGCCTGATAGGACAAAAAATTAGGTAGGCAGAGTAGACAGAACAAAATGCTGGGAGAAAGAAGCCGAGTCAGGCAGTCGCCATGATTCTCCCACCCGACACAGCCACAGGTTAAGGTCTTCCCTGATAAGCCACCTCGTGGGCTACACAGAATATTAAAAATGAGTTAGATCAATATGTAAGAGCTAGCCAATAAGAGGTTATAACTAATGGGCCAAGCAGTGTTTAAAAGAATACAGATTCCATGTACTTATTTCGGGTATAAAGCTAGCCGTGCGGGCAGCCGGGTGCCAGAAACACGGTCCACAGCTCCTCACAACACCAAATTACTAAGTTGATTAATTTTTAAGTGATTTATTTACTTTCACCTTATGTGTGTGAGTTTTACCTACATGTATGTAAATGCACCATTTATAGTCAATGCCCATGGATGCCAGAAAATGACAATGGATTCCCTGGATTGGAATCATAGGCAGTTGTGAGTCTCCTTAACAACTGACCCATTTCTCCAGCCCCTAATCTTTTTGGGGGATGGGGCAGGCAGAGTCTCACTATGCAGTGCTGGCTGGGCTACAACTTCCTACGTAGATCAGGCTGCCTTGAACTCGAGAGATGTGCCTGCCTCTGCCTCCCTAATATTGGGATTAAAGACATGTGTCACTACACTCAGTTACCCAACTTGATTTTTTTAAATGTGCAAATAAGTTGTAAGGCAAGCCTGTAATTCCAATACTTGATGGTGAGGGCAGGAGGGTCAAGAGTTCAAGGACATCCTCAACTGCACACTGAGTTTGAGGCCATCATGGGCTACGAGAGACACTAAATAATCAATTAATTAATTTAACAAAAGAAAAGTCCAAAGAGACAAAAGACTTGTTTTCAGGTTCTCATTTCATTCAACATGAACATGTAGAAGTTATTTTTGAAAGGAGTCAAGTATTTTAAATTAAGCTTTTCTTATTATCATATACTTTATATCTGATTCTTATTCTAGCAAAAGTGCCACTGTATAAATGAGAAAATGTTAAAAGCCTTAATCCAAACTAGTCAATATATTAACATCTTAGTTCATGTCCTTTATTTAAAAACAAACAACAAGAAACAGCTTTAAGACCAAACCACTGGTAGCTGCATAATGTAATAGGAATGTCACCTTTTAGCGCTAACTTTTGTGGCTAAAAGATGGTATTTTTGTTTATAAGGGAGAAAACATCATCCTTCTCATCTTTTGTTTCCTGAGATTGAAGGGATCAGTATTAGCTCAGGACCCCAAACCAAGTTCTCAGCACAAAGGAGATTTGCCCCAGAGGGACAAAGGGCATGAAATAAGACACAAAGATTAGAGATGGAAGACAAGGGAGAAACGGAAGGGAACAGGGAGGGGAGCAGGGTATTTCTCCCAGAGGAACAGAGATGGGACAGACAAAGCACGCAGGCAAATGGTGATTTATAAAGGGAAAAGGGAAACCCCACATTAGGATGAGGAGTTTGATTTTAACTGTGCATGTTAATTAGGTCAGCCAGAGGGGGCTTCTGATTGCTGGGCTTCAATACTTTGATAGCTGGACCTTGGTAGTCAGTCTAAGAGGACAAAGTGACCAAATAAGGAAACAGACCTTGGTAAGCAGCTTTAGGAATTAATCTAACAGAGGAGAAGGGCAAGGCCTGCCACCAGGGCCGCGTTTGTCATGCTTGTGCTGGCTAGAGGCCCTTCAAGGTCCTCATGCAGCCCCAGGCTGCTGTCAACTTTGCCTCAGCCTCCCAAGTGCTACGATTACAAGCACTGATGAGCCAGCACATCAGGCAAGATATAATATAAACATTTTCTAACAAATTCTTAATATTCATTATGAACATTTCATGTCTCATAGGAAATGCCTTAAATACAGTCAGATATCACAGAACATGGAGGATAAATGACACACTGTCATGAAATGAAACTTAAGTAAAATGTACTGTCAGGCTAAAAAAGTTATAATACAGGGTTAGAGAGATGGTTCAGTGGTTTAGCGGAGCCATTGCTTTTTAGAGGACCTGGGTTCAATTCTCAGCACCCACATGATTGGTCACCATTACCCAATCCCAGGGACTCTGACGCCCTCTTCTGGCCTCAGTGGGTAGCAAGCACACAAATGGTACATGGACATGCACACAGGAAAAACACTCTTTCGTATCAAATAAATAAATCTAAAAATTATTTTTAAGGTTATAATATAGTTCATACTTAAAAAAATCTAAAAATGACAATTCTTATAATTACACCACAGCATTGGAATCTAACATTCAATAAAAGTACACTGATTATTTTAACCTCCATTTTAATATAATTTGTTTAATCGAGAAGATTTTAGTCACATGAACTGAGATATATACTGTAAAGAACATCAATTCTGGGGTCAGACTCCAGCACCCACGTCTCAGGCTAGCTGTGAAGCCTGGAGAAATGGCTGTTCCGTCTCCGCCTTGCTCCAGTAACACGGAAAGGGAAAGGGCAGCACGCAGGACAGCGCCCATCTGAGCGACGGCTGCCTATAACAACAAAACAGTGTCTGGAGGACCTCGCTGCTTCTCTTAACAACGATTACCTCAGGGGAGTTTAGTTAGGTGAAGAAGTATTTACTCTCTTTCACTGATGAAAAAAAGATAAAAATGTATTATGGCAGCTTTTATATATTTCCTAGTACATTTAACTTCCAAGTAATTTCTACTACAGGCAGAGAATGAGATATTCTTTAACATTCTAGAATTCAGAGACACTGAGGTTTATTCAAAGCTTTCAAGACTTTAAGAAGGAAGGACGATTAGTCATCCAGTCCTGAAGCAGCCGCCCTCTATGATCCTGTGAGCTCTCGGCATAACCTTCCTCAGCAGCTGCTCGGCCTCTGCAAAGGCAAGCTTGTTTGTCTAGATGCGATCTCCCTGCCTTTGAGTAAGAGCTGAGAGAAGACACTCAACACCTGAGAGTCACCCAACTGGAAACAAGGTAGCCAGGGAGCCGGCACAACCACCTTTTGCCTGCTCCTGTGCACAAAAATCACCAATCTGCTTCCTACCAGCAGACCTGTACTTCCTCTCAGGTCCTCCTGCCACGATGGCCTCCTATCCCTCTGGAACTTTAAACCCAAATAAACCCTCTCTTCTGTAAGGTGCCTTGCTCACGGTTTTATCACAGAATAGAAAAGTAACTAAGGATGGGTAAGAAAGGCTGAAGAGAATAAACCAAATTTTATGTTGTCCACTCTGCTGAGTGTAAGAAAGTCCTGATTCTGACAGAACACCTTATCCTCGACTAGCGCCCCTGACGATAGGCCAATGCTTATAATTATATAAACAAAGTAAAATGCAATCCCCGACCCAAGTGTTCCTGGCATTGCTAATTTCTTCAAAAAGTCTATTGTTCAACAAAGCAAATGTAGCCAGGCGGTGGTGACACAGGCTTTTGAACCCAGGCAGATCTTCGAGACCAACCTCGTCTTCAAAATGAGTTCCAGGACAGGGTCCAAAGTTACACAGAGAAACCGTGTCTCAAAAAAAAAAAAAAGCAAATGTAGAAGTCCCTTTCAGCACAAGTACAAACGCTGTCTGATGGTCAGTCTCCGCTGTTGCCAACATATTGAAACATATCAAAATCTATAGCAAAAAATGTTTGCTAGCATGAAACATTTTAAAAGACTTTTGTACTTATTTAAGCATGTGTGAGAAGTGTTTGTCTATGTGGGTTTGCACATGTGAATACAACTGTTCACAGAGGTCAAAGCCTGATTTCAAACTCCTGATAAAATCATTAATCTGAGGGGTACCATACCTGCTCCAGCTGGGTGGCAAATGCTATGGTCACTGACAGAATAAAGGGGTCAGTACAATACTCTGCTGGTCCGATCTGATGGTAGCCTCCCTCCTCATTCAACAGGGCAACAATGTCCTTCGGGTCGACTCCAGACAGGCCAGCAGGAACTTTACAGACAAAAAAACATTATATTAGACTGTAATTTCCCATAACTATTTTGTTTCATTATTTTTAGATAAGATCTTGTGATATAGCCCAGTTTTGTTCAAAATTTACTATGTTACCCAATCTGGCCCAGAACTTATTATGTAGACTAACATGGCCTTGAATTCACAATCACTCTGTCTCGACCTCATGTGTGCTAGGATCACAGGTCCATCTCACAGTGCCTGGCCCATCAGAAACATTTAAAAGCTTGTTCTACTTATTTAATTAAGAAATTGGCCATTTTCATGGACACAGTATTTCAAAAGGCTTCCTCTAGGAAGCTTTAATTTTATTTTTCTGTACATAAAAACAGTATTCTGAAGTAAAGTGTTTTTTAAGTCACTTAATGGATCACACAGAGAAGAAATGTCCAGCTCATTTCTTTATCAACTGTGCACTGTAAAGTGAAGAGTATGCTAGACTTGGCTAAGGGCTGGGTAAATGAACAGAGACCACAGGACTGGAAGGCATGCTCCACACAGAGGGCAGTATGTAAGAGAGCCAGCACGGGCAAGTTAACAAAGCCAGAGAAATGAAGGTTGAGGAAGCCTTGTGAAGTAGCTTAGAATCCCAGATATGGAGGGAGCAAAAGGACTCCATATCCAAGGCCTGCCTGCCTGAGCCACAGGGCTAGTTTAAAGCCAGCCTGAGCAACTAAGAAAATGTCTTAAAACAAAAAAATACAAAACCTGGGCTAAGAACACAGCTCGCCAGCAGGACACCTCCGAGCATGTGCAGTGCCCACTATTAATACAAGAACAAAGAACTGAGGCAGGAGAGACAGATCCCCGAATGAGGGCTGACTACAGAAAGAGCTATGGAGACATGAGGACAGAGCTTGGCACACTGAGTTTGCTCACATAATTTTTATGGTTTTGTTTTTTAAGAGTATGGGAAAACCATCAAAAACTTTTAAGAGACCATCCCAGTCAAATGCGGGTCAGTGCGAAAAAATTAGATAGTGTTGAGAAACTTGCAAACTGATTAAAGAAGGAAAAGAGCAAGATGGTCACAAACTAAAATTAGGTAATAGTGCTGGGGAACGCAGGAAAGTGGGCACTCACAGGGGGGAATGTCTCATGGCCCATGAAAACCTGTGTTCTCAGACCATCCGCAAGCAGGCCTCTCCTCTAGGGGCCCACCCCAAAGGATGTGTTTACTCAGCACTGGCTGAGAATGGCCCATGGTTAAGAGCACAGACACTTAGCCAAACGCTGAAATTCCAATCCCAGGGTCTTTTAGTTGTATCAGAAAACTGTATGTTCTTCAGTCTTTGTTTTTCCCTTCCACAAAGCTTTTATGTGGTTGTTGAAGATCAAATTAAACGCTGAAAGCAAAGCACTTAGCACGCTACTGGACACATGAAGCACTCTGACACAGGTAGTCATGGTGAGAGAAGCCCACAGAGCTCAGGAGGTAAAACAACTGATAATAGGCTTCTCTGGCTGAGCACAGCAGCTCATGCTCTAACCCCAACACTAGGACGCCAAAGCAGAACTGCTACGAATCTGTGGCCAGCCTGAGCTACACAGTGCATACCACACTGCAAGACTGTCTCAAAACATGAGAAAAATAAAAAGAAAGCACAATCAAAGTGACAACCTGTATGTTTGGAAATAAAGAAAAATGAGGATGAATCTTATGACACAGAAAGGAACTAAAAGTTTCAATTTGAATACAAGCTATGCAATATTAAAAACATATGAATAAATATATACAAAAAGGTATTATGTAAGTTATAGTTCATGTGTATCTCTTCCAAAATTCAGGAGTTGAAACTTAATGATGACTGTGATAATGGTATTAAATCACAGTCTCAGTCTCAAGAGACAGCTCAGTGGTTAAGAGTATTGGCTGTTCTTGCAGAGGACCTGGATTCAGGCTGTATCACAACCGTCTATAACTCCGCTTCTGGGGGATCCGAAGCACTCTTCTGAAAACGAAGAACACTGCACATACATACATGCATGCAAACACTGACACACATGCATGCAAGCTAACATTCACACACATACATGCAGGCAGACACTCACACACAGAAAAATAAACAAATCTTTTGAAAAAGTAATGAGATGGAGAAGTCAAGACAGCTTTTTCAAGAATGGAACTAGCTGTGTTCATAAAAGGGCTTGGCAGAGGGAGTGCATTTCCTGCCTGTGACTGTCATGTGAAGAACATCAATAATCCCCTCAGATGCTGGTATCTTTGCAGCCTTCCAAGCCTTCAGAAATGTGAGAAATTACCCAGTCCATATTCTGTTCCAGCAGCACAGACTAAGACTATTTACGTGTTCAAACAAATGCACATGTGTATGTGTATTAAATGCATGTATACACATTACATAACTTAGCCCACAAAAGGGGCCTGAGAGCAATAACAAAATAGCAGCTGGCATGCCTAATACCTGAGCTTTTACCTCTAAACATTTTCTTAGTAAAAGGAAGTGGGGATCCTTAGAGAAATGGCTGAACTGAGAGCTGAAACACAGGCAGTACAAGATAAAACCAGATTATCTTCCTGTGCCAGAAAATATGATTCCAGGGTATGACATGAGAGACAGAGCCACACAGACAGCAAGAAACATCGGAGCTGTCCTAGTACACCTGCTGTTACTGGATCACAGTACTTGAGACTAGAGAAGTTAGAAAAAAAATGACTGACAATGCTCATGGCAGGAAGACATGAGGAGCCTTTTTTTTTTTTTTAAACTAAGACCCTTATTAATGGGGATTCTTCAGGGTCCTTAGGGCAGTGTAAGGCAGAGTACTGGGAAGGAGTTTGTGACAGCAGAAGCAACTTCAAAGGCAGCCCCACTCTAAGGCTCACTAACCCACCCCCCTGGTGACACAGGAATCCATTGGTCATGAACAGAATCCGTCGTTCATATAGCAGAGCCCTGCAGCACAGTCAGTTCTCAAAGGGCCCAGCTCCAATTTCCTTCAGAACTTTGGAGATAAAGTATCCATCACATGAGTTTTTGGATGTACCTAAACATGACCAGGGACCTGAGGGAAGGGAAGGGTGAACAGGCAGAGCACAAAGGACACCAAGAACAGTGAATCTCTTCTGAGTGCGACTTCATGGGACATGTAACACAACCAGAACCAAAACCCACCGACTTAGCATGCAGTCACTAAAACCCAAAGAACAGACACTGCCAAAGGTAAAATCCAGGGCGGAGAGATGGCTCCGCACTTAAGAGCACTGGCTGCTCTTGAAGAGGACCAGGGTTCAGTTCCCAGCACCTAAGTGGCAGCTCATAACTGTAAATCCAGTTCCAGGGGATCCAACACCCTCTAATTTCCACTAGCACCAGGCACACATGGAATACACAAACATACACACACACACACACACACACACACACACACTTCTGGTGAGAACGTACCAATGACGTTTCATCAACTGTACCAACAATCGAGTGCTGAGTTGTCGTGAATGAGTTATCCTGAGGGTCCATACCCAGGGAGCATTCTGCACTCCCCAACTCCGCTATGATGTTAAAAGTGCTCTATAAGGGTGCCGGGTGTGCTAGTATATTTCTCTAATCCCAGCCCTCAGGAGGCAAGGGTAGAGGCAAAGACAGGCAGATCTCAGTGGGTTTGAGGCCAGCCTGGTCTACATAGCAAGGTCCGTCCAGCCAGGGCTACACGGTGAGATTCTGATTCTAAATAAATAAATAAATTTAAAACATGTATTAGGCTTTGCTAAACTACAGTTAAATGATAAACATACTATAGTTGAGAGCTTTTCTATGCTCATCCTGGAAAGAAAATGTTTCTAAGTAACAATTTTAAACGACAAAATTCTCTGTTCAAGTTTAGAAACAAAAGCTTTCCCAGATTCTAAGATTTTTAAATAAGAGCTAACCTCTGTAAACAAGTTTGCATGTTACACGTGTTCACAAGTGCTGGGGGATAATGCTCTCTTGTACACTGTAAAGATTTATCACTCATATTGGTTTAATAAAATGTTGATTGACCAGTAGCCAGGCAGGAAGTAGAGGTGGGGTGACCAGACTGGAAGAATTCTGGGAAGAGGAAAGGCAGAGACACTGTTGCAAGCCAGACTCAAAGGAAGCAAGATGAGAATGTTTACTGAGAAAAAGATACCAAGCCACATGGCTAAACACAGACATGAATTATGGGTTAATTTAAGTTGTAAGGGCTAGTTAGTAATAAGTCTGAGTAATAGGCCAAACAGTTTATAATGAATATATAGTAATATAATAATTATATTATGTTAATATAATTAATATAATGTGTGTTTCTTTGAAACTGAACGACTGCAGGACCAGGTGGGACAGAAAGTTCTGTCTACATACAAGATCATATTTGCTTCTAAACAGGGTAAATGAGCTTATATTCCTGTACACAGGTCCCATGACATCACCTTTCCTAAAGTGCTAGTGCAGAGGAACTTGTGCAAGAAGGTCTCTAAGGGAAGATGCACATAACTACATGAGCCAGCACACACCTACAACCCAAACAATCAAGAGGCAGAGGGAGGAGGATGGAAGCATAAAGCCAGCCTCAGCTACATGTGAGGTCCAGACCAGCCTGGTCTACTTGAGACCCTGTCTCAAAACAAAATAAAACAAAAACAAACCAACCAAAAACCCACAAGAGACAGAGGAGAACAAACCTTTTCCATCCCGAGGAGGGGCTCCTTTTGCTTTAAAACTATCCACCTGTGCCTTCGTATCTGTTTCCAAAGTGATACTGATCTGTATCTCAGACTTGAACTTGGTGTATTTGTTACTCAGCAACTGGTACCACTTAGGTGCCTAGATAACAAAACAGAAGGCATGGTGAAACTTAAAGGGAAAGTACTCAGCATGTTACTTAAGGTTTTCACTCTTTCCCTATAGCCTTTTCAGTACCTTTCATCTCTTAAAAAACAAAGGCCAGGCCAGGCATATGGTGGCGCAGCCTTTAATCCCGGCACTCGGGAGGCAGAGGAGGCCAATGTCTGAGTTCTAAGTTAACCTGGTCCACACACTGAGTTCCAGGCCAACCAAGGCTGCAAAGTTAACAGCCTGTCTCAGAACACAACAAAATGTCTTTCCATATTTTCTTCAAAACAAATGAATCCCATTTAGGAAGCCAGCAACTAAGTTTCCCTCTGAGAAAAATACTGAAGCCCTCAGACTGTCTTCTTTGCTCTCATTCCAACATTTCACAGGGGAAAAAACAACATACGGCTATCTTCAGTCTCCAATCTCACGACAACCTTTAGTAACAAAAGCCTAATCAATCATCTGTTTCTTTAGCTCCTTCGCTCAGCACTGATATTAGGTCTCTTCTTGTTGCTCATATCAATTAAGAAAAAAGAAAATGTTACTACTCGTGGTGGTTTGATAAGAGTGGCATCCACAGGCTCATAAGTTTGAATACTTAGTCACCAGGGAGTCGAACTGTTTAAAGGATTAGAAGGATTAGGAGGTCTGACACTACTGGAGTAGGTGTGGCCTCGTTGGAGGAAGTGTGTCACTGGGAGTGGGCTTTAAGGCCCCATTTCTCTCCGTCTGTGGATCAGGAAGTAGCTCTCAATTACACCTCAGAACCATGCCTGCCATGCTTGCTGCCGTGCTCCCATCATGGCAACGATGGACTAAGCCTCCGAAACTGAAAGCAAGCCCTCAGATTAGATATTTCCTTTATAAGAGTTGCCAGTGTCTCTTCACAGCAATAGATCAATGACTAAAATACCACTAAGAAATAGCATAAAATGTCAAGGAAAAGGACCAAAAGTTGTGCTTCATGAGCCATTGACTTGGCAGATACTGACAACAAAGACCTTCTCGGAGGACATGGTAGGTTAAACTACCTGACCACCCACAAGACAGCACCCTCAGAAATCCCAGTGACCAGACCAACCAGAAGACATGGTCAATCCACAACCAAAAGCACAATACCTGCTTTGTTTCTTGAGCGGTTCTTAAGTCCAAAACAATGTAGCCTATGGTTTCCTTGGCAGAAGACAGAGGGTCCAAGGCAAAGCACTGCAGTTTGATAGGAGTGCGCTGTAACCTACACGAAGATGTGTGTGAGCAATATGTGAGTTTTCTTATATTACGTTTCTAGCAGCCTTAAAAAAATTTTATTATCCAGATTACATGTCTGTTGGGCCAAGCATTATCTAGTCTGTATTTTCTAAAAGAGTCTTTAACGAGAAAATAACCATTATTTTTACCTACTTATCTGTACACCAACTAGGTCAATTTTTCCTACACACCTATGATGTATTTGGCCTTCTGCAAGTCAGAAATTGTCATGAATGTTTAAGAATGACAAAACGTTATCTTTCTCATACAGTACTATCACATATAAAACCTGACTACTAAAGTTCAGAACTACAAGGCTTGGCAATGCTCTGTGAGCTCACAGTGACGGCACAGTGTGGGCTCTGTGCATCAGGGAAGCCCTGTCCCAGTCACGCACAGAGCTGAATAGCTAATGGAGTCACTGTCTAACACCACATAGGACTAAATCCACCTAGGAATTCTTAGCCTAAATAACCAAAGTAGTATATCACATGGTACTAAGACAAGTACAAGAATGCAGCATAATTAAATATTCTGAACGCCAGGGAAAAGACAACATTTTAACATTCATTAAGAATTTAATAGTCCTTCAGATAGAATCAACGTATAATCCAGCAATAAAAGTAGTAAGAATTCTGTTAATTTTGTCAATTTTCTGTCCTGACTTTGTGGGAGTTTGGATGGTGGTGGTTTTCCTTTTCTTTTTTCCTTTGAGACAGAATTCTATGTAGCCCAGGCCAGCCCTGAACTCTTTTTGCCCTTACGTCCAGACTATTGGGATTAGAAACAAACCATACTATGCCCAGTTTTTAGAAATATATTTTTAAACCGGGTAGTGGTGGCACACACCTTTAATCCCAGCACTCAGGAGATAGAGGCAGGTGGATATCTGTGAGTATGAGGTCAGTCTAATCTACAGAGCTAGTTCCAGGACAGCCAGGCTACACAAAGAAACCCTGTCTCAAAAAACAAACAAAATGAAACAAAAAACTGCTTTAAAAAACACAATTTGTCATTTACAAATAAAAGTACTTCTGTTCTTGACTATTTCTAGTCTTAAAGTTCACTGAAGAAAAGATGTTACCCTTCAGATCCATCTGATGGGGGAAGACTCACCCACTGTGGGTAGTACCATTCCTCAGACAGTGTATCCTGAACTGTTCAAGAGTGGAGAGGGTGAGCTGAGCACACGCATGCAGGCATTAATGCATTGCTGTCTGCTCTTAACTGCTGATGTAACATGACTGCTTCGAGTCCTGCAACCCTGTCTTCCCTATAGTGACATCTGCGACCCAGGATTGGCTAGATTTCCCTTTCTCCCTAAGGGGCATTCACCAGGGTGCTTTATCACAGCAGCATGAAATGAAACAGAGAGAGAGCCTGTCTCAAACACACACACTCAGCAAACACGATGAGCACCATAACCAGGAAGTTATAAGATGTACTTAAAAGCCATAAACAAGGTCAAAGATGCTGACACAAACTGGGAGGAGCCTCACCTGTGCTGATGAAGAACTTTCCTGTCGATTTCCCAGGCCAACTCGGTAGCAAATTCGGGCTGGTCAGTGTGGTCGACAGGATCGGTAGCCAGCTGCTCTCCATCAAACTTTGCTTCTACCACCAGCATATGCTTTGGACGTTTGGGGAAATGGCGGCCTGAAGAGAGAAGACACGCACATACAGATCACACAGGATCACAAAGCACCTTTTAAATATTGGTGCGTGTCCAGGTAGCTGGCTTGCACACTGCATAAACTACTCCCAAATGCACCTGCACTTGCTTCCATAAACTGAAAGCCGTCACTCAGCACCTAGCGCTTCTTCTCCAACACTAACGGGCATATGAATCACCTGGGGACCCTGCACCAGGGCGGAAATCAGCACGGCAGGTCCAGTGGGCCTGAAAGCCGGCATTTCTAACAGGTGATCAGACCCTGCAGCATGCTTATGGCCCACAAATGAGTACATTAGAAAGAAGAAAAGCAAATGGTAAAGTAAGCGGCTTCAAAAAGAAAACAGGCACTTAGCCTAAAAAGAAAACCAAGGGTCTAGTGGAAAGAAAATTTCAAAATTGGAAGAAAGTAAACGGCAAATAAGAATCCCTAACAATCTTGTGCCGAGGCAATTACTTTGATTTTTCAGTCTGGTGAGGGGGATCATATGGAGGGAATTTTAACCATTATTAAGTAAGCAGCCACCCCCTGCTATTCACCCCGATTAAAGCTACTTGGCGAGGAATAAAATGGACAGGAAAGGCTGGATTTGATGAGCTGGTGGCACATATAGATAGCCCCAACACTGGGGAAGTGGAGGCAAAGAGCCTGGATGACATGACAGCCCACACCAAACCAAAGCAAAACCTCTCTGGCCCCAGCAGAAGCAAGCTGAACTGTAACTGCAGTGTTTGGAAGTACTGCGGCAAGACACACACTGCGCCATTGCTGTGACCCACGGGCCTTAGGAAGTCAACCTGTGACCAACATGGCCTAACCCCCGGAGGAGGAAGTAAAACTGGAGTAAGAGACACAACAGTACAGGACTCCATCAGTGAGGTGCCTGAGACTGCCCAGGGATGGAGTCCATGAAGAACACGACCCAAACCGGGATGGAGACTGATGTAGCATCCAGTTCACCTTGACAAGTTCAACCATCGGTCACGAATTAAATGCTCTGGTTTGAAGAAGAAAAAGAGCTGAGTGCAGCTGACTGCAGCTGAGGGGCAGGGACAGCGAAGAGCAAGCATATTCACTGCTCAGTCGCAAGGCCTGGGGTTTGGGGTCACAAGCCCTGCAGGCTTCCTGTAATCGCAGCTCGTATAACATTAGCTGCAAGACAACAGGACCACTGAGGTTCGCTGGCTCTGAGCTTTACAGAGAACAGGTAGAGTGATTGAGGTGACCCAAAGCTGGCCTCTGTCCCCAGAGGCATGAACAGGTGTGTGCATGTGCGCATACACTCACACAGATACAAATGAAATAAACACGTCTGAAAGTGTCCTTTAAAAACGTCAGCCGAAGGCTCTTATTTAAACTCCATACTGGTTGGTTTCTTGCCAACTTGACAGAAGCTGGAGTCATGTGGGAAGAGGGACCCTCCGTTGGGAGAACACTTCCATCAGATTGGCCTGTGGGTAAGCCCGTGGGATATTTTTCTGACTAATGACAGTTGTGATGTGGGGTGCACCACCCCGGGCAGGTGGTCCTGGATGGTATAAAAGAGAGCACACTGAGGAAGCCGTGGGGAGCAAGCATCTTTCTCCAGGGACTCTGATTCCCACAATGACGTACTGGGACTGGACCGTGTAAGAAGAGATAAGTCCTTTCCTCCCTCCAGCTGCCCTTGGCCACAGCCTTTTCACAGTAAAGTAAGACAACAGAAGCCTTGTTTTGTTTTGTTTTGTTTCTTATCTTGGAACCGAACACACCATGAGCACACACATTCTAGAAATGTAGCTAATTCTAAGTAGCTCGATCTAACTGGAGTTCTGGGACACAGGAAACCTAAACGGGCAGGCAGAAGTCGTACCACAAGGGCCCACGCTTGCTACTCTAGGAGTGCAGACGTACGGGAACTCTGAAAGGTTTTAAGACAAGATCTGGGGATCAGAAAGATCACTGTCAGGAAGTTCAGGGCAGTAGTTGCTTCTGGAAGAAAAGAAAACATTTAGGAAACAGAGACTGTCACTACAGGCGAGGTGATGAAGGTGTGTAACCAGGCACACCGTGGAGACTCATCTGAGCGACTGTAGCACCTATAATAAAGTCAACAACTGACGATTCTTTGGAGGACACTGATGAATCCCAGGCTCCCAGCTTAACTGTATAAGCACTACCAGAGCTGAGGAGAGGACCATATGCCAGTTTGAGGTGTGTTTGTGGTAGCAACCTAACTGACATCCCTGACTCCAGGTCCAAAAGCTAAGATGAGTCAGGCTCGTCCTTTTAGTTAGGACCACAGCCACCAGCCCTCTCAGAAGAACAACTCTAACCTCCTTGGCTTCCAGGGTCCTCCAAAGTCGACTCATTCTAGTTCTTTCTGACCGAGGACAATATTCCTAAACACTCACCTTTCTCTACCACAGTCGCCTTCTGGCTTCGCTCCTCCCACCCCGTTCATTCCTGTTACCCTGGCTTACCTAGTCACCCGTCCGTCCGTCTGAAGCTTTGGGAGGAAGGCACTTCAATCACTACTTCTATTCTGCTGCCAAAGCTACACTGACGCTCTGTATCGAGTTTGATCACAGTGCCGCCCAACATACCATGTCTTACCACACTAATCTGTCCATGCCAAATAAACAGACCCCTCTATTATGAACAGCAGGAAAACCACTAGATTTTTTTTTCATAGAGAAAGCCCTGTTCTAAATTTAAAAGCCTCTATCAACCAATTAGAAAATTATTTCTGGGAGGCAGAGGCAGAGGCAGGTGGATCTCTGTGAGTTCAAGGTCAGCCTGGTTTATAAGAGCTAGTTCCTGGACAGGCTCCAAAGCTATAGAGAAACCCCGTCTCGAAGAAAAAGAAAATTATTTCAGTCTTGGGGGGCGTTGCTTATTTGTGAGGGCTTGGGTTTTTTTTTTTTTTCTGTTTGGTTGGTTGGTTGGTTGGTTAGTTGTTTTTGTGGAAGGAAGGAACTCAGAGCAGACCAGGCTGGCCTCGACCTTGCAGAGATCAGCCTGCCTCAGCTACTCGAGTGCTGGGATTAAATGCATGAGCCAACCACTCCCTGCTGGATCTTGTGTTTTTAAGCAGTGAAAGAACAATTACAATTGTCCCTATTATTTAATAGCTTCGGGTCAATTTCTTATTCCAAAACGCAGAAACCATTTTTACCCAGTTTTTCTTCCCTCTTCTCAACAGCAGCAGACCTCTCTCTCCTGAGGGCACGGGGTCTAGCCAACACCACCTGGGGATAAACTCGCAGGATGACTTCGTGTACTGACAGCTTATTCCAATTAACCAAACAGCTCCTAGCTCCTCCAATTTGCTGCAATCAGCTAACTACACTGAACAGAAGCAACGTTTGTGGTGTGAGTTTGAGAGCAAAGCAGGCCTCCTCTGCCCACACCTTAAGTGTGCTTTGCAGCCAGACCATCCGCCCAGCCTTTGGGCCTCTGACCCATCCCTTTCAGACCCAAATAAATGTCACCTCCTCAGGGAAACATCCCCCAGAAGAGGAGGCCGTGCCAGCGTGACACACTCCCCACCTAACTCTCTCAGTATCTAGACTTAGTACCACCTGCATTGCCAGCACAGAACCTGACATTCAGTAGGTTCCCGATAAACAAATGTCATTCACTCGACGAACAAGTAAGGGTCATGTAAAGCCTTGCCGACGGTAGTCCCCTAGGTACGCGATCAAGACGCATAACGGGGAACAGATTCGGCAATACAAGGAAATGGTACGAGGCTTGTGCGCAAGTCAATGGCAAAGTTCTTACGAATGGCATTAGCGAGGACCTGCTGCACCGAGCGTGCTTTGCAGGCACTTTTAGCTCGTACATAGAAGCCATCGACAGGCTGCTTCTGATGGAAATCGGTTTTTTTTTTTTTTCTACATTCTCTGGGGCTACGGCTAGTCACGCTAAATATCACTTATCCCTAATAGCACTCACGCTCCCCGGAGAGATGTTTAAATCAATTGCCTAACAGCCCTCGCTCCATGCAACTGAACAAGTCCTCGGGGACCACAAAAGCAGAGATGACAGGGTTCGTAAGGTTAACAAAGCCGCGGTCATACACTACTAGGCTGAGATCCGGGAAACAACAGTTGCAAAAGAAAAAAAAAAAGAGAGAGAGAGAGCGAGAGAAGAAAAGAAAAAAACCACCGGAGGCCGCTCACCTTCTAGGATGGATACAACGATGAGCAGCTGGTCGGATTTGGAGACCATGGTCGCGGCGGCGGGGTCTGCAGGGAAGGGAACCCCCGTGAGGCGTGCAGCCGGACCCCGCAGGCCCGGGAGCCTCCGCAGCGCCCGGCCCCGCTCCCCCGGGCCGCCGACCAGGCCCTAACCCTACCCCGGCTCGGCGACCGCGCCCCACAAGCCCGCAGCCCCGGCACCTTTTGCCGCCTGCTAAGCCGCTTTTCAAACGCCCGGGCAGCCGCAGCGGACGCCACCGCGCCCCGCTTCCGCCTAGCAACCAGGCCCGCAGGCCCAGAGCCCGGGGAGGCTGGAGGACAAAGGGCGATAGAGACCAGGGCAGTCGGGGATAGAACGTCCACCAGCCCGCCTCACCTCCCGCCCTTTGACGCTCTTTCCCGGAGCCCTAGGGAGACACGACTGCGGTCGCCCGCAGCGCCGCCTGCTGGTCACCTGCGGATATGCAGGAGAGTTGAACCCCCCCCCCCCTTCAGACTGCGCAGCCGCACCACTGCCCTAAATGCTTCCTGGTCCTGCGTAGCTGAACTCTCTTTAAGGAGTAGGACGGCCGCGTACTGTAAACGGTATGCTCAGTTAATCTGAGAAATAAAACGATAGTTTGTTTTTTAATGCCCAGTTCTCAGGCACCTGACATCAAGACAACTGACCATGTTAAGTCACAGAAAATTAATGACCCGAGTGTAAACTGTTCTTGCGCATCTCTTTAAATATTTGTCCTATGACCGCAAGTCCTGTCAATACGGTAGTTACTGTAACTGCAGGCGCTGACGTAATCGCTCCCAGAATAGGCTGTGCCTTAGAAATACCTCTTCAAAAGGAAAACAAAATTGTCACGTGGGCGAGAATGTTTAAAGGTGTAGGTTCTACACAGACGTAGGAAATTAGCAAAATCAAGGCTGAAAGTTAACGTGTGGAAATGCTGTAAACCCACATTTCCCCTCCTATTTTCAAGATTTTTTTTAAATGAAAGATTTGACATATTTTAAAGTTTTATCTAGCTTAAAACCTGGAAAACGGAATGGGTTGGAGCCTTCGTGGACACGTTTAGCGTTCATATTTGTGGGAATTTCTCTTGGAAAAATCAAAGGCAAAACCCGATATATATAAGAGGGCAAAAAGTAAAACAGCTGAGCCGAGATCCCACGAAGCAGTGGGCCTTGGTGTGCTGACTCTGGCTGTTTTCCTTCTCTGTAAAGCTAGAAGACTGTTGGAGAACAGTTACAACAATCTCTGAGCCCTGCTGCTATTTCTGCACCTCAGTCTTTCTCTTCTTTGTCCCTTAAAGAAGAGGATGTGGAGGCTAGACCAGATTGTCTCTAATGTCCCTTCAGGACTCCTGAAAGGTTTTTCTGAAATTAGTTATTTATACAAAAAAACTAAATTTCATGTGCATTGCTGTGCACTGTATTCTTTTCTGAAAGATCTCAAAAAAGTAGTATCAAAAGTAGGCAGGATCATACGGTGGCCAGGTGAATAGGTTTTTTTTTCTATCATAGGTGTGATGTCAAACGTTATATAGTTATCTTTTTACATGAATTATCTCATCACTTAATAGATATAAAAACAGTTTTTATGACTTATAATTTTTTTTATTTGAAAACAATACACTTATTTTCCTTTAGGATACCCAACAAGGCTGAAAAGCCAGATTAGATTATCACTAATGCCAGAAAAGTCTCATCTAAAACATCTGTAAAATTAATCAAATGAACTAAGATGAGGGAATAGAGAGATGGCTGAATGGTTAATCTAGTACTTGCCGATCTTCCAGAGGACCTGAGTTAGTTCAGTTCTTAGCTCCTATGAAGGCAACTCACAGCTATCAGTAATTCCTGCAGGATGGGGATCCAGTGACCTCTTTTGACTTCCTTAGACACCTGAACACATGGAATATACACACACATATACACATACATACACACACGCATACATGCGCACACACACACCCTTTTTCTTGTAGAAAAATTTTTGAAATAACTCTTTCCAAAAAATATTTTACTACGTTTTATTTGTGTGTGATGTGTGTTATGGGGGGGGGGGGGTTCACACGTAGAGGTCAGAGGACTACTCTGCAAGTCAGTCTCTCCTTCCACCGTGTGGGTCCTAGGGATCCAACCTGGGTCATGAGCAGGCAGATGCTTCTACTCGCTGAGCCGTCATTGTCCCTGTCTGAGGCCTCGGCATCTGGCTTTCTTCCCTGAACAACACAATCATGTGTGAAGTCCCCCCGCACTGGCCTTGCAGAAAGCCTTCAGGAGCATTTGCATGACGCCTTTGTTTTCACAGACTATACAAAATGGATGATCTGAAAGTTGCCGTCTAGAAACGGACTGTACTTCCATCATCCTCTAAACCCATCATCCCGTAATCTAATTCCTGTGCTCTGTTAGACGGCAGCAGCTTCAGGGCCGGCGTAAAGCATCACGTGTTAGTTTAAACTCATGAGGGGAAATGTTATTATAAGTTTATGAAGTACCAATTACTGTCTCCAAATACATAAGGAAATGTTTACAGCATATGTAAATTGTATCTATGAGACAATGGAAGATTCCTTGCACTAGGAGCATGTAAGTATGCAAATTTAAACTGACAGGTACTGAATTCATTAGTTTGCTAATCATATTATGTAGCTTTCTATTTCTATAAATTTCTGCAAGCAAAAGGGCATCTTGGCTCACATCAAACATTTCTTTTTCTATATCTATTTCACATGTTGGATAAACCCTACTTTGTAGTATTTTTATGTTTCATTTTCAACAACTTCTATGGCCCACCTCAAAAGAGATTGTAAATTTTATTAATATCTCCCCTCTTCATTCCATCTCCCAATATATCAACAAGCCCAGATATATACTTAATAAAATTAAAACAAGCTCTCAGGACTAATAAAATCAACGTGTTTATTGAATAGCTGCTATTGTAAAAACATAGTACCAAAGCCTGACCTTCAAAAACTGCTTAGAAAAACAGCCTCCATTTGGAAGATGGAGTGAGCTGGGTGTGGAGGAATATACCTTTTTATTCCTAGTACTCAAGAGACTGAGGCAGGAGGATTTCTATAAATTCTAGGCCAGCCTTCACAGAGTGAGACCCTGACTCAGAATCAGAAAGACAACCTCTCTGCAGCTTAGGGGATGTCACTGGAGAGAAGAGGGAGAAAATGGGAGAGCTGGAGAATAAGGTGGACCATGTTGTGACGTGTTGGGACGACATAGCCATGGCAGCCGTGAGCTCGCTCCAGTTATAGCTGCCTGCAGCAGACCTGCACAGGGCCAGGAGACAATATTAGCCAGCATTCTGGCAGGCGACATTAGCTGGCCTCCATGGTTACAGGTAAAAGACAGACAGACAAGAAGGGAGGGGGGGGGCAAACGTATCGGAGAGTGTTGGGAGGGGTGAGAGAGGAGAGTTTGGCATACAATCAAATACATCATTTGCGTGTATGAGATTATCCAAGAATAACTAAAATGATATGCAAGAAAGAAGGAAGGAGAGGGCAGGAAGATGAAGACTAGGGAGGGGAGGGGGGAGGGATGAAAACAGCACTAATTTAGGGCCAAGGCAAAAGGCCCTCTAAAGCAGGATCTTGTATAAATGAAAGCCGTAATTTCTCTCATCTCACTGTCTCGCCTGTGTATGAGTGTGTGGTGTGTGCCAGTGTGTGTGCGTAGTCACGTGCGTGAAGGGGCGTGTACACAGGTCCAGCCTCACACACGTGTGGTTTACCTTAGACTGTGAACAAGCTCCGTGAATAGGCTTCTTGCTTGATGGCTGGCTGCCTAATTTACTGAGTCCGGGTCCCTCACTGAACCTGAGCTCACCGGTTCTGGCTAGTCTAGCCTGCCTGGTCTTTAGGTGTGCTCTGGGGATCCGAACATCAATTCTCTTACAGTCGGAGCAAGGGCTTTACCCACAGAACCATTTCCCTCAGCCTCACATGACCACATCCCTTCTGGGAGGAGCCCAGGCAAAATTTACATATCTGAATGTGTTAGGCTTTGGTTTTAACATCAAAAGCTCATCTGTTACAGAGTTATCGTCAGTTTTATCCCTTTTTCTATTAGAGCAAAGATGACCAAATTCTTTATATTTTCTCATGTTGGCTTAGTCCCATATTCTTGGGGGTAATGTCCCCCAAACCATGTTTCTCTCTGGCTTTTATCTTTATTTTTTATTTTTTTAAATATTTATTTATTTATTTATTATGTATACAATATTCTGTCTGTATGCCTGCAGGCCAGAAGAGGGCGCCAGACTCTTTACAGATGGTTGTGAGCCACCATGTGGTTGCTGGGAACTCAGGACCTTTGGAAGAGCAGGCAATGCTCTTAACCACTGAGCCATCTCTCCAGCCCTTCTCTCTGGCTTTTATGAAGCCAGAACATCTCCATAGGTCAAAGCTGGAAACGAGGGGTGACCAGGCAGGGCCTGAGCTCAGACGGAACACCATAGCTGTGTAGGAGGTGGCAGGGCCTCAGCACTGGCAAACACCACATCCAGGTAGGAGGTGGCAAGGCCTGAGCTCAGACAGAACACCACAGCTGTGTAGGAGGTGGTTCTACTCCAGCTGGCTGTTGGCACACAGTTGTTTACCGAGATCTTCGAGTTTTCATGAGAAGCCAGAATTACAGTTTCTGTGGTGAAATCATCCAATTTTTAAATGCTGGGGATGAGTTTCAATGTAAAACAGCAGCAGTAACAGCAAGATGTACTGCATGCAGGCTAGTTACCTCTAGCCCAAACTTACAGAAGTGCTTATTAGAATAACCAGGGCCTCCAAGGCGCAAAGAAAACTGTAATCAGGAAGAAGTTACCTCAAACCAGATAGGAAAGGGCTGAGTGCATGTGGTGGAGATTAACTCTTGACTTCCGGGGGGACCCCATGAGGGCAGAACAGAAAAGGGGACTAAGACACTGATTTAGTATCTTTGCCTCAATTTACTATTCTGCCTCTGTGGGACAGAATCAACACACCAGACTTCCAAGAACCAAGCGGGTTAAGATGTTTGTGGCCAGCAAAGCAAAACCTGACAAGACTTCCCCTGGTACTTACTCTCAGTGAGAACACAGTGTGGGATCGGCATTCTCTGTTTCCAGTGAAAAGCCAGAGATGACAGGGACCAACTTTTGGCTTCAGTGGAGCTGGGGTTGAACCTACACGCATAAATAAAAGCAATGTTTTTGTATGTTGTGCTTGTGGTATCAGCCTCATGGGTTATGTTCGGTGTGAATGGGGTCTGAAAAATCCTGCCGTGTTTGTCACCATGGTTCTCTCAAGCGCAGGGGTAGAGTGGAAGGTGAGAGATGGCCTCTCATTCTGCAGAAGGAGGCAGATCTAGAGAAACTTCTGGAACTGCGGCAAAGGAATAGAAAACACCGTCTCGGGGGTTAGGAACGCAGCTCAGTTGGTAGAATGCTTGTTGTATGGGGTTTGAAAGAAAAAAAATGGGCCCCCAAAAGGAATGGCACTGTTGGGAGGTGTGGCTTAGTTAGAGTGGGTGTGGGCACACATGATAAATATAATCAAGTAAAATGAGCGAAGAGACTGTGCCACTGGCAGAATAACCACATTCTGGAGACAACAGATTTGTTCATTGGCCTGCTACGTTTAAGACAGGATCTCACTGTGTAGCACAGATTGGCCCAGACTTACTATGTAGCCCCGGCTGTCCGCCAACTGAGGCAGATTGCTGAGAAGGTTCCAGAGTGTGGAACTGGCCATGGGTGTCAGAGTGAAGGACTCACCACCACCCTGTGACCCTGTGGGGCTTTGATTCTCCAATCAAAGCAAGTTTGATATGATTCCTCTTCTGCAGAGCTTCCTTTTGTCCACATGACAGCAGCAGCGGAAGCTAAGTCTGGGCAGGTCATCCAAAGGCAGTTCTTTACTTCCAACCCTTATCACCTGGGACTCTGGCCATCAATAAATTTAAATGGAGTCTGGAGTCTCAATAGTTTACCCTGAGACAATGCCTGGCAAGCTGAGATTACCCAACTCCCACCCACAGGCAGACCGTTCAAAGGAAATTCCTGGCATTCCAAGCACTGGAGATAGAAACACCTGTCAACACTTCACCAGAACACCCCTAGACAAATGTCAGCCAATCAGGGGTCCTGAATCTCAGAAACCCTCCACCCCCATTTTTACTACTATAAAAATCCAATTGTAATTGAGCTCAGGGCTCTCCGGATATTCCAATGTGTTGTACATGCCGGGGAGACCGAGTTTGCAAACTTGATTAAAATAAAGGCTCTTTGCTTTTACATAGGGGACTCGGTCTCCTTTGTTGGCTTTTGATTTGGGTATAACACAGAACTCACACCAGCCTGCTCTGCTGTGTGGCAGGGAAGTCTCCAGGCGTGGGCTGAACAGGAGCCAGACTCCACAGAATGGTAATGGGGTCTTCTGGTCGACCAAGGTCATGTCTGCTACAGTCCTGTTTAATGCAGATATTATAAATAGACTCGAAGTGTATGATCCAGGATAGAATGACTTCAGCAAATAAATGACAAAGGGAAACTAGTCCTTTCAGTTCCAGGTAATGTTCTAAGCATGTTGACCAGGTGTAGAGAGGAGGCGCACCTCCTTCAAGGGCTACAGATGGCTCAGGAGTAGCTCACTTGCCTAGAGTGCTTGAGGCTCTGGGCTCAATGCTTTCTTTGTCTGTAAAAATGAAGAGTTAGGGGAAGGAGTCTCCCTCAGTTTCTCACACACACCCCTAAGCAACAGTACAGAAGGGTCATTTCAGAAAAGATCTAATAACAGGTGTTCTTCAGTGAAGCCATAAACCACAACACTGTCTTCAATTGAGGATGGTCTCACTGTCAACATAAAACTTCAAGTAGTCCAAAGTGTGTACATTTTAGATTTAGCAGATGCTGAGAGCTTGAGGGATGTTGAGCGGAAACAGGAGTGGTTGGCTTCGGTGTTATTGCCACATATGACCCAATGGAAGCCACGAATGCCATGCCCGCCTTCTAAAGATAATAAATGCATAAGGTGAAAGGATTTCTTTTCCTTACCTGAAACCAAACGAAAAGAGTAGGTTTAAGGGACAGTCTCATAGGGATTGATGGGCTCGGTGACCATCACCATGTGTACTTGAGAAAAAGAAATACATGTCTGTCTGTCTGTCTGTCTGTCTGTGTGTGTGTGTGTGAGAGAGAGAACTGGTAGACTGAGTCACAACTTGCATCTGCATTTTATACATGAGAGTCCTATGAAAGAAGAGAGCACCCGGCCACCTTGACGGAGCCATCTTGGTGTCCAAAAAGAGGGGCCAAGGGGTGGAGAGGCTGCAGAAGCAAGACACCAAGGACCGGAATGAGAGATGGGAGCTGGGGGGTTTCAGAAGTGGCTTGGTGGGAGGAGTCTGCTGTGAGTAAGATGGGCCTCCCAGGACAGGATAGATGGTCTTGGGAAGCCCAGCCTCTAAAGTCATTCCCAGAACAATTCACTCAGGAGTCCTATGGGGGACTTCATTTGTCTGGGAGCCACTCAGAAGGCATGGGCGACTAACGGCTCTTGAAGAGAGAAAAAGTAACAAACGAGGGAGGCTGCTAAGTTAAGGATACTTAGCTTTTCACCATATCTGATCCCAATTCTTTGGAAGAAAAGGTTACCAAAGAGAAGAGAAGAGGAAATGGAGTCCATTCGTTCCCCAGCCTGAGCCTTTATGTGGAAACTTCGCCTGCACTGGAGGCTGTGAGCAAATTCCAAAGTAAGAGTTAGAATTTGAAACTGGTTTATCTTGGACTGCTATTAGCAGAAAATGAACAGAAAGCTCAGGCGTCCAGCCAACTACTCTTCAGGGATGAGGGAGTAAGAAACAGATGCGCTCTTGAAAGCAGGAGCAGAAGAAGAGGACCATTTCCACCTGTACCCGACACAAGTTCAGCTGCACAAGCCCAGTGCAGGCATTGATCCACTTCCGGTCTTTCCAGCCACACCATAGGCAGTGAAGATGGACTTTATCTTTGCACACCTGCGAAAGGCTGAAGCTAGAAGGCTTGGGCCACCTGCTCACATCAGAATGCCGGGATTCGGGACACTCGCTCTGAATTACCCTAGTGGTTCTAAGTCTGGAGTCAACATGTTGCTCTGAGATCATGGAGCTGGGTTAAGACACTAGAGTAGAAATATACCACGTCATGTTGTTGGGGAAAGCAGTTCATGAAAGCTAGGAGGTTAAATGCTGTCTTAAAAGGAACACAAAGATACGTGGATAAAATTAACATTTGCATGGTTTTGTTCTTTGTTTATGAGTTTTTTGGGTTTCTTTTTGGTTTTTGTTTGTTTGTTTGCTTGCTTGTTTTGTTTTTGTTTTTTCAAGACAGGGTTTCTCTGTGTAACAGTCCTAGCTGTCCTGGAACTAGCTCTTGTAGACCAGGCCTCTGCCTCCTGAGTGCTAGGATTAAATGCATGAGCCACCACTGCCCGGCAAACATTTGCATGGTTTTAAAAGCAACATAAACTATCCTAAGAAAATTTGTTTGGAACTCATCTTCAGCCTTTAGTCTACTCAAATCCTATCGACATTAACCAAATGGTGGCCCTTTGGTACATCACCTACACCATAGAGCCAAGATCTCACTAAAAACTGTTCGCAATAGGGGAAGGGGGAAAGATTATTCCTAGGGGGAAGTGATGTCCTACTTCTGCATAATGCTCATAGGGTTGGTTAAGATGAAAATGATTGCCCTAATTATCTAATGAGGTCATTGTTTTGTGCATCCTGTAAATGCTGGATTTAGGAGAATTCGCTTGGCTATCATAGGTTTCCGAGGTGTACTAAGTGGGATGTCGCTGCACAAGACTGTCACCTAAGCTAAACTGCCACCATCCTCAGCAGTTACCTGGGCCTGCTCGCCAAAGATCATCACAGATGGGTTTGTTGTCTATTTACCTAACTCTTGGGAGGAGGGATGAGGATACTCAAGGGACCCTCACCCGAGCATCCAGCTACTCCCCCAACCAGTTGTGTGCAGTTCTGCCCTAATGGCACATGGCCCCAGGATCTCTTGGGAAGGCTAGAACTAGGCAAGAAAGAATTAGGGGAAAGGGGTTCCACCTACACAGCAGTGAGGGAGTCATTATCTATGCTGGCCGCTTTAAGGTCTTTCACACTCCTGTCCATAACCCTCCCCTGACTGCTATACAAGTTAGTCTAATAAACTCAATGGTTCCTCAGAGTGAAGTTTGGTGGATTACACCTTAGCTTGTCTAAAGATAGAGGGGTGGACATTATTACATCTTTCCAAGGGATGAAAGTTTTTCCACGTCTATGGTGTTTTGTCTGCAAGTAGTCTGTGTACCACATGCGTGCCTGGTGCCTGATGAGGGGATCAAAAGAGGACATGAGATGCCCTGGAACTGGAGTTATAAACAGCTGTGAGCTGCTATGGCAATGCTGGAGCTTGAACCCAGGTCTTCCTCAAGAACAGCCAGTGTTCTTAACCAATGAGCCACTCCAGCCCTAAGGGAAGGGATTTTAAGCAACAGATCTTAACCTGAAAGTTCCCCCTTATAATTGTTGCATGTGGTAATAAAATGTTAGTGTATGTCTTAAATTGCTGTAGATAAGAATTGCTTTTGAAATCATAAAAATGATTAATGTTCCAGATAAGAATTAAGAGTGTTTTTTTTTTAATATTCTGGCTAAGAATTTTTAATGTCAACACTGACTTGCTGATTCTAATATTAGCCAAACATATATAATATTCTAAAAATTGATGCGCATGACTTGCAGTAGGTTATTTTCCTTACTACTGTTGACCTAGTGCATAAAAGTACCTTGAGGATATGTGTAGTTAAATGCTTGGTAAAGCTGGATGTGGTGCTGCGTACCTATAATTAGGATATTCAGGAAGTTGAACCAGGAGGGTCACTATTTGAGGCCAGCCTGGGTACACAGCAAGTCCTTGCCCCACCCCACTCTAAAAGAAAGAAAGAGTGTAAAAACCTGCCTGTAAAACTGCCAGCTATGTGAGCCAGGAACTGGCCTGGAGACTTAAAATCATATACACGTGCGTGCACACACACACACACACACACACACACACACACACACGAGTGACAGAGACACGGGGCATCCTTGATACAAGAATGCCAACTTTATTGAGCTCCAGGGAAACTAATATAGGGCTCTGGCCACACCCCAGCTCTCGAGATCTTTCAGCTGCAGACTCATCAGAACCCATTCTCCTGCCATCAGGGTCTTATGCTCAGGGCAGAGGGAAACAAGTTGTTTACAGGAAATTCAGGGTCTGGGTCTGCAGCCCCCACCAGCTCCCAACAGAAGAGAATAGCCAACAAAGTCTTGTTTTAAAGAAGGGTTTTAAAAACTAAACTTACAATGCTAGAATTATATCTATACCAGGGATGGACAGTAGCAAAGATATTTTATTTCTTGGTTATGAGACAGTGTTTTGCTATGTAGATCAGGCTGGAGACTCCGGGCATTGCTCCTGCCTCAGCCTCCCAAGTATGCAGTGCCATGTGCAGCTAGCTACATAATCAGCACATATATAAAGAAATACATAACTAAGAAACACTGGGGTAAAACTGTCTACACGTGAGAAATATCGCGGTCCAATCTCTGATACACTGAGGAAAAACATTATAATTTATTGACTTCAGAACTTTTTAAAAATAAGGTGAAAATAAGTCATTTACTGGTCTAGAAGAGAATGGCCTGCAATGATGCTTTAGGAAAACATTTACAAGGTAAGCTGAATCACAGAAAAGCCCATTGCTGGTGAGGACATAGGCCATGGGTATGTGTGTGTGTGGGGGGGGGGTGACCACTGCTCTTTTGCTACATGGACATGGTGCCACACTACCTCCTGTTATGGAATATTACCTTAACTATGTAAAAATGTGTTGCATTTGTTTATGCTGTGTCCGTTTAACAAAGTAGAGATATGTTGCTTTGCCTGCCTAAGGCACCTGATTGGTCTAAGGAAAAGCTGAATGGCCAATAGCTAGGCAGTAGAGAAATAGGCGGGACTGATTGATGGCCAGAGAGAATAATAGGAGGAGAAATCTAGGTTTGAGAGGGAAGAGAAAACTAGAGAGGAGAGAATGAGCGAGAAAAAGAGAGAGACCCAGGACCAGCCAGGCAGCTGTCAGCCAGTCAGACACAGAGTAGGACATACAGAATGAAAGAAAGGTTAAAAAAAAAAAAAAAAAAAAAAAAAAAAANCTTCCTGGAGGTGGAGTCCAGACTAAGGCAACTCCCAGGGGAAAGGGGGCTTGAAATGGAGCATCCTGTTCCATTCCTGCCCCAAGGGTGGGGGTGGGTGGGTGCCAGGGCCTGGGGTGACGCTTTCAATCAATCATCCCAGATTGCTTGGATATGGGGGTGATAGAGGGCTGGGATTTCATTTTTCAATTAAGCATCCCAGACTCCTTGAATATAGGGTGCCAGTTCAAGTCTGGCTACTTCCTATGGGCATGGGGCCACAAGGGAGGGTCTGGGAGTTGGGCTCACGCTCAGCAAGAGAGTAGCTGGAACAGCATCTGGTTTATCATCCTGGAGTCCTCAGGCAGCTGCTTTTTGAGGGAGATGAGAAGGCAGGTGGCTAGGAGAAAAAACAATATTGTTATTATTGGCCCTATAAAATGGGGGTAGCCATGGGAAGTCATTAACTGTCACAAAGAATGGTGTTGGAAGAAGGTCATTGAGCAATAAAGAAACTGCTTGGCTGGCCCTGATAGGTTAAAACATAGGTGGGAGGAGTAAATAGGAGGAAGTGGAAGTGAGGTAAGACTCTGCTCTGCTTCCGGAGAGACTCGACAGCTCTGCTCTCTGGAGCAGAGACACCAGGCTCCGCTCTCCCAGGCAGCTCCGACCCAGGATGGACGTAGGCTAGAATCTTCCCGGTAAGCACACCTTGGGGTGCTTACACACATTATTAGAAATGGGTTAGAATAATATGTAAGAGCTAGCCAATAAGAAGCTGGAACTAGCCGGGCCAAGTGGTGTTTAAATGAATACAGTTTGTGTGTTGTTATTTCGGGCATGAGCTAGCAGGCGGCCAGGGTGCTGGGGACGCAGCCTCGCCGCTCCTATTTCAACAGAATGGGACAGGGAAGTGTTGTGGTTGTACAGGTGAGGCTCGGGTGTATCAGATAAAACCAGATTTTAGTTGGTAGATGCCCTTAGTCCAGGAGAGTTGGTACTCATGGTGAAGTCCCAGGAGCTGGAGCAGGTGTTGGCGTTGTCTGGAGAGCACTTTGTGAATTGGTCTTGGCCCAGGCAGCAGGAGTGACCTGCAAAATATGCTTGAAACTGGCTGGGGTTAAATTAGGCTTTGGAGACTGTTAGTTTCTTACCAGACCTGATTTTTGATACAGCTATTGCTTCAGGTTAAAAGTTATGACAATTAAAAGGAATTGGGAACTCTGGATTCTTTTTTAAAAGATACACCTGAAACTTGTTATTCCTGGACTATGAAGCTTGTGAAAAAGGCACACCTGTCTGTATTTTAGTAAGAAATTTAACAAATGAAGTAATGAGCTACCAGTACCTTAAGTCATCAAATGCCATTAGACAGATCTGGGAGAGATAAATGAGTAAAAATGGGGCAGCTTTTTTAGCTACTGAGGCAATCCCAAAATCTCTTTTCAGTCCTTGGGAAACATCAACCCAGAAGCAGTGCTTTCTGTTAGATGCTGAGTATAAGAGGCTCAAAGATTTTTTCCTGTGGGGGAAGATTTAGTCTAACTGTCTTGGCAGGATGAGAAGATGGATCCCCTGGTGTAGTGTCCAGGAAGCTGAAGAGGTAAAAGGCCACTTTTTGCTGTGTGGTTGGCTTTGCCAAGCCCAAAGGCAAGCCTGGAAGCCAACCTTTGCAACCACGTAACTTCTTGGAGGAGCTCTAGGGTGCTGTGTGAGCTAGCCAGGCTCTGTGTTAGAGGCTCTTTTTTTATTTTTATTTTATTTTTTTTTTAAATTTTTTGAGACAGGGTTTCTCCACAGCTTTTGGTTCCTGTCCTGGAACTAGCTCTTGTAGACCAGGCTGGCCTCGAACTCACAGAGATCCGCCTGCCTCTGCCTCCTGAGTGCTGGGTTAAAGGCATGCGCCACCACCACCCAGCTTGTCTTGTTTCTTTTTTTAAAGAAAGAGAAACATAGTCCAGTGGTTGGGAGAGAGGAGGATCTGGGAGTTGGGGAGAGGAAAGAATATGATCAAAATATGTTGTATGAACTTCTCAAAAAAGCAAACACAGATGTCAACAGTATTTTGAAAGTTGTATCTGTAAAGAGGAGTGGCGAATAAATAGAGAACATTTGTCTAGAATATATTGAGCCCTAGATTCAATCCTTAGTACTGTATCTTACAAAAGGAAGAAGGAAGGAAGGAAGGAAGGAAGGAAGGAAGGAAGGAAGGAAGGAAGGAAGGAAGGAAGGAAGGAGTAAGAGACATAAGAAAAAAACTGATCTAGGCATCTATAAAACTTCAACCGATACCTGCGGATACAACAAACAGAATTTTATAAATTCACTTTTGAAGTACATATCTGTCAGCCATTCCTATGAACGTATCTAGTGTTTATGTAACAGTAGCTCTGAATTAAGATCTGGGTGTGAGATGTTTCTCTGCCACACGGATAGTGCTTAGTAACAAGCTGGCTTTGATTAACGGGATGAAGAAATATGGACACGACAAAATGAGTGCTTGTCAACAGATCAGAGTTAAAAGGCTATTTTATGGCTTGTTATTTTGCTGTAGACATCTTAACACTGTTTACAAACGCTGCATTTCAAAATTTTGGTGAAAACTAACAAGTCATTGGGTTGCTAGCACAAGACAATGAAATGTAATGTTAATAGGATCTGTGATACAGTGATCTTGCTTGCTTTCCTCTCTGTCCCCAAGGCTTAGAAAAGTTCTTGGAATGCAGTAGAGGTTTAGTATATTTATTAAATAAATAAAAATAATATACTTGAGACTACAGGTTCCAATCTAACCTGACACAATGTATCTGAACACCCTCCTCTATTGCACATTTATCAAAATCATAAACCATGTCTTAGCCTATTCATTTCTTCAAGACAGAAGATCATGATAACAGTTTGTTACAGGTGAGTAACAGTTGTTTTTTTTTTTAATTATTATTATGAGCTTTTTTTCACTTCAATCTTTTCAATTTAGAAAGCAGAAAACTTCCCGAATTTTCTCCCTCCCCTTCACTGAACCACCGGGCACTGTAACATTCCCAACAGTTTCTTCAGATTTCAAATTCTAAGATCCACGTAGTCGTCGATCTTGATAAATCAGTCTCTGAGCCAACACGAGGGAATTGAATCAACTTGCCATATATCTGTTTCCAGCAGCGTTCGCTGGTAATTTCTGTTTTTAATCAAAGCAAGCTTCTAAGTTTTGGGAAAGCTGCACGTATTTTTCAGGGCTCGAGTCTGCTCCCACTTAAGGGTATTAAATGCTATACCAAATGCATCTCAGCGGACCCTGTTATCGCTCCGTCCGATAATGGAGCCCTTCTGGGAGTAGAGCTTAGGGGACACTCGTTTTACACATGTGGTCGAGTTTCTTCTTTCCCTGCCCTTTCCCTTGAAGCGTTTCTGAGCAGATCAATTAACCCTCCCCCGTCCAACCTTTTCTCAGGAGTGTGGGTCCCTCGTGCTACCGTTTTGATAGGAAAGGGTAGAACTGCCAAGGGGTCGGTTCTTTGTTCGCTTCAAATCCAGCAAGGACAAGCACGGCTTGATTTAATACCCGGTATTGAGGTAACTGTGTTCTGCTCAGTATTTCTCTCCCCTCCTAGCCCTAGATAAGTCAACCACGGCCATTTTAAAAGAAAATAACATCCACAGACATTATTTATTTAAGTCAAAATTTTACTAATTGAGATATTTGAATGCACATTATTTTTTCTGTTCTCAATGGATTTGAGTTTTGAAAGCAGGAATCCCAAATTGACTCACAGGCTTCGTGTAGACCTGATGAGACACTACCTTCTGTTCCAAAAGCTCCTCAGTGAGCATCTATATGAGAAGAATGGATTTTAATAAAGTTATCCTTCTGTTGTTGTTGTTGTTGTTTTTGTTTGTTTTTTTAAGACACGGTTTCTCTGTAGCTTTGGAGCCTTGTCCTGGAACTAGCTCTTGTAGACCAGGCTGGCCTCAAACTCACAAAGATCCGCCTGCCTCTGCCTCCGAGTGCTGGGATTAAAGGCGTGCGTCAGCACCGCCCATGGTAACGAAGTTATCCTTAACTCAAGAGCTTTCTCTTTTGGCGTAGCTATTTCTTTTTCTCATTTGCTGTGTCAACAAAATAGAAATCGATTTAAATCTTGTTGATCGTCACTCAGTCAGCTTAAATATGCTCTCTCCTCTGCTTTTACACACTGACAAATTATGTCAAAACAGATAAGGCTGGAAAATTAAATACACTGTCCTGTTTATGGAAAGCAAGTACGCTGGGTGGCGGTGGTGGTGCCTGCCTTCAATCCCAGCACTCTGCAGGCAGAGGCAGATGGAGGGAGTTCCAGGACAGCCAGTGCGACACAGAGAAACCCTGTCTTGAAAAACAAAAAGTATGAACGCCACATAAGTGTGTATGAAACTTACAAGATTTTTCTAACGACTATAGTTCAGGTGTCCCGTGGTTATTTTGACACTAAGCTTTTCCATCGTTAACTTTGACACTAAGCTACTTGGATGTACCTTAACAGATAATGAAATAATTTCATTTCAGAAAGGGATCGTTTCACACATTCGTTGTATGGAACTGTGGTAGTTTGAATGTAATTGGTCCCCATAAGCTCTCAGGGAGTGGCACTATTAGTACTTGGAGGCATTTGCCCTTATTGTCGGAAGTGTGTCACTGTGGGGACAGGCTTTGAGGTTTCCTGTGCACAGGATACCGACCGGTGCTTAGGTCCACTTCCTCTTGCCTGCAAGATGCAGGACTCTTAGCTATGTCTCCAGCATCTGCCTGCCTGCGCGCTGCCATTGTTCCTTGCCATGATAACAATGGACTGAGCCTCTGAAACTGTAAGCAAACCACCCCAGTTAAATGTTTTCCTTTATAAGAGCTGCTGTGGTGATGGTGTCTCTTCACAGCAGTAGAAAACCTAAGACGGACACTCATCTTCATTTTTTTTTCCTTTCTTTGGTGGGGGAGAGTGAGAGCCAGGTGCAGCCCACTATGCCCTTTTGAATTTCACAGTTTTATTCCCATGCTTGTATTTTTCTTTTATAGTGTTAACATCAGTTTAGCTTTCTCAATCCATTTAAGAGAACAAATGATCTGACACCAAACTGCCTTCAAAAAGCACAAGGATTTTTTTTTCTAGTCCCCTCTGTAATTTATCTTCAATGTACTTCTTCAGCTTGATGATGCAATACATGAATTATTCACCAAGAGATTTATTTTAATCACTTCTTATCAGCGCTGATATTCGTGCCAAGGACGTACAGGTAAAACAGATGCTAAGCACAAGTCCTCACACTGAGATTTGCTTTGAGGTCATTGGCATTTCGTGATGGTTAAAAGCCTTATTCTTTATCTAACCATAGCCTGCTGTATTTAATGGAAACCTTTATAATGAAGAATTAGGGTATCATCAGGAAGGGAGAAGCAGGAATAGACGCCGAGAAGCACTATATATTTTGAGTAGTACCATATATTTCTGAAGGGGGCAGGGCTTATTTGGTAGAGTGCTTGCTTAGCATTATTGAGGCTGTGGGTTCGATCCCCAGACCCAATAAATTACATGAAATGGTGCGATTCTGTAATTCAAGCACTTGAGAGGTGGAGGCAGGATGATCTGATCAGGAGTTCAAGGTCAACCACAGATATAAAATTTTTTGCTTACTGTGGTGTTCATCTAAATATTTATCAAAATGCAATCATATACTAAATGCGCTAATACTGCTTTACACTTAAAAACTTTTTAAAAAAAAGAATATAAAATTAAATCCCTCATTCTTCCACTGAACAACTACTGTTAACTAACATTTAGTACAGTTAGCATAGCCTACAAATCATGCATGAATCCACTCTGAATATATGTTTTTAAAGTTTAATAGTCTTCCAGAAATAATATTTTCTTTTTTAAAATTACCATGAGCAGTTTTTCATACACTAATAATTCTGCTAAAAACTGTCCCAGTTTCACAGATAGATCATTTAACCAGTTTTAAGGATAAGTCAAACTCTCCAACACAAACAAATCCTAGTGTCCTAATGGGATTGCCTGGGCTGTACACACAGCATCAAATCAGAAATCCAGAGAGGGAGCCAGGCGGTGGTGGCACACGCCTTTAATCCCAGCACTCCGGAGGCAGAGGCAAGCGGATCTTTGTGAGTTCGAGGCCAGCCTGGTCTACAAGAGCTAGTTCCAGGACAGGCTCCAAAGCTACAGAGAAACCCTGTCTCGAAAAACCAAAAAGAAAAGAAAAGAAACCCAGAGAAGGAAGGGATGAAACACCCACCTGTAAAACAAAAACAAACAAGCATAGGAAAAGATATGAATAAGATAGCGGATTTTGTTTTTTGGGATACAGGTAAAAAAAAATTGTTGCTTGTCTGTATAGTACTGTATCAAACTGCATTCAATGTTCCTTCATCAGACAAGGGCCTTCCTACTGTTAATGAAACCAGAAATGGAGGTACACAGTGAACTCCTACTTGCTTAGGTAATGCATGTGGCCGTGTTTGGAGTCACTGAAGCATAAGGCAGTCCCTCCCTGTTCTGCTCCCTGTAGCCTCAGTGGAGATGGAAGTCCCTGGAGATGAATGATGCTCCCCGTAGCCTTGGTGGAGATCGGGGTCCCTGGAGATGAGGGATGAATGTAACACTGGAAGGGGAGGAACAACAAGCATCATCACTTTAAAGAATGTCCCTTAAAGAAAGAATCATATAAATAAGATGAGTTTGCCTATTTGTATCACACAGTGGGGCAGCTTTCCAAGACTTCAGATCCTCCCAGGCCACCTTCATGATTTTGTGCTATTGCCCTACCAATTTTGTTCTTAAACATTATTGCTTTGTTACACTGTTTCAATCGGAAAGCAGTATCACGGGCCACAGACAGAAATGCAAGGGGACTTTGTGAATTCCTTAAGGGTAAGTGCCCAACAGAAAACACACTTAGGGGCTGAGCAGTTAAGAGCACCAGCTACTCTTGCAGAGGAACTGGGTTCAATTTCCAGCACCCACAAGGCAGTTCACAGGCCACTGTTACTCCAGTTTTAAAAGATCCTACGCCCTCTTCTGGCCGCTGCGGGCACTGCATGCACATGGTACATAGACTTAAATGCTGATAAAAACAGTCATACGTATAAAATAATAAAAATAATTTTGAAAAGGCTTTAATTAGGGCTAGATGCTGTGGCTTCTGAGCCTGAAGACAGATTTCTGCTTGTTTTAAAAAGACAAAGAATTGTCTGAACCTGCTAGGGAAGAATTAACAAGGGTTAAAGCCATTACTGACAAACCCAGACTGTCAGTCCAAACACTTCCCCAGAACTGCAAAATTAAATCACTTTCACTATGTTGCTCAATGCTTTTTATATCACCTAACGTCCTGCCCAGGGGCCCACTTCCCTCTCCAGCAAACACTGTCCTAGAGGTAGCTGTCCTAGGTAAAAGGAGAGTTGCCTCTGGTGTTGCCCTAAGCCAGCCTTTAGAGCCTTGGAGGAGTGGAGGCATCACCTTCTGTTTTGTAACTGTACGCCATGCTGGGCAGAGTATGGTCCTCCATTTCTGAGCTCCCCTGCTGTGGACTGGATCACGTAGCTCAAAGCTGGTGGTTTGGTTTTGTTTGGTTTCCTCAGGATGGGTGAAAGGGCTTCGAGACAGTCCTTGTGAAGTCTTTCTTCATGTGGCCGAGGATGAACTTGAATTCCTGACCTTCCTGTCTCGACTTTCCGGGTGATTTCCAACATGAGTCACCATGCCCAGACAAATTGCTTCTCCTTTCGTTCTAACCCCCAGTAGCCGAGATGGGGGGCAATCGAAAGGGACTTTGAAGAGGAGGCATACTTGTTAGGGTTGAGCCCCACCTCAGTGTGACTGGTGGCCTGAAATCAGGCTGCAGACACACAGAGAGAAGGAAGGCCGTGTGAAGATGTGGGAAGACAGATACAGTCTAGACTGAGAAGAAACCAGGCCAGCTCACAGTTTCACCTTGGTCTCCAGCCTCCAGAATTGTGAGAAAACAACCCTTCTGTTTAAGCTGCTCGGTCGGTGCTTCACTGTTAAACCAAGGTACTTCCTGAATGGACCAAATTCAGAAGACATGTTTTTGGTTTTGTTTTTCCTCCATCACTTTAGCTTGTTTCTTGAAATATGATGGAGAAATAGAAATCCAGAGCTCATGCAGTCACAATTTGTAGTATGAGGCGCGACGGGCTGCATCAACCTGTAGTATGAGAAGCGACGCACGTTTGGGCGCCACGCCGTTGTAGGGAGGAGCGGGTTGCACCCCGCCACCCGGCTAGCTTAACCCCCAAAATAACCATAAAGAAATTGTATTAATTAAAACACTGCCTGGCCCATTAGCTCTAGCTTCTTATTGGCTAGCTCTCACATCTTGATCTAACCCATTTTTAATAATCTGTGTAGCATCACACTGTAAACCATTTAGAGGTTAAGAATGGAACCATAGCTCTCATAGACAATTGTCCTCAGAAGTGGAACCCTTGTCACAGGAGGCAATTAGAACTTACGCAAAAAATGATGCAGGGCTAGAGAGATGGCTCAATTGTTAAGTGCTGAGGAATAATCCTCTGTACACTGTGAAGACGTGTTGCTCTCAAAATCAATCTCAAAAGCTGATTGGCCAGTGGCTAGACGGGATTTCAATGCAGAGAGAAGGCTGGGGAGAAGATACAAACCAGCAGGATGGCGAGGGCGCACGTGAGGTAAACGATCCTCAGGGCAGCACATAGATGACTAGAAATGGGCTGATTTAAATTATAGGAGCTAGCTAAAAGCAAGCTTAAGCTATGTAGTTTCCAATCACCTAGGGCCGTGGAATGAGAGCCTATCTTAAAAAGTTAAAAACCAAACAAAAAAAGAAAAGTATTATCTAATAGAGAGATGGACAAAATAGTTAATGAGCAAATGAAAATATGTTTACTACTTAAAAATAAGAACACACAACTCATATACTATTTTTCGCCCAGGTTTGTTGTTGTTGTTTGAAATAGGGGGAGGTGTATGTGGCTTACACTGGGCTTGAACTCAGTGATCTTCCTTCCTCAGCCACCCACAGGCTGGAGTTACAGGCACGAAGCTTAGGTGCCTCACACAGCCAAGTATGCTTGGTAATGTGTTTATCTATAAAGTGCAAACTCTTCTGTAGCACTGGGGGAGTGTAGATTAGCACAGACATTTTGGAGAACAATTTGGCAGAATAAATTCTCCAGAGTTCATAGGTATATGAACTTTGCACATCAAATCAAGAAATTAGAATAATCTAATTGTTTCTCATTATAGATTTTTAACAAAAGTTTATTGCATGGTAAATAGAATACTACGCAATTGAATACTATGCTGCCATTAAAAGTTATATTCCAAGTTAATATTTGACCTAGAAGTGTGCATAGAATATAGCATAGGTTTTAAAACACAGCTTATGCTAAAACATACATAATACTATAATTCTCTGAACTTATGAATTAGAAGTGCCTGGAAGTATGTTACAAAGTTAATTATAAAACTGTCTCTTTGTGGTAAAATAGGAGTGTAGTTTAAAGATGATATTTGCAACATTCTTTGTCTTTATTTAGAGTGATAGTGAGCATGTTTTCCAGTAAGAATAAAAGGTTGTCGATCAACCCTCGGTTTTAAAGTAAATCTTTTCTTTCTGACGATGGGACTGTTTAAAAGCTGGGGAACACCTGAGCTCTGGGACCGTCTGAGGAAAACATGTGGACTGTAATTACACAGTATTTTTAGCAGATCGGCCTGAGTGTTTGTGCTTGACGCTTTCCTGGAGAGTCACCAGCTGAACAGGTGTGCTGGGTGGGGCGGACCATCTGTTTCTCTTTCTGGAGATGTTTTTTTTTAAGGGACTGGAAAAGGATTTCAAAATCCTATCCTCACTGCCTGAAAAGCAGGGGGAGAAAATTAATGCCCTCCCTATGCTCCGGGACCGCCTTCTTTTGTTATTTTCAGTGGGCTCCTTAGAAAACACCAACCACTGTGCCTAAGGTGCTGGGATTCCACGCTATGACTCAGCCTCGTTTCAGTGTCAAGTGTCCTTTTGCCAAGAAAGTTAATTAGTATCTGAGGTTAAGGTGGGAACAGCTGTAAGCGTTCTGTTCAGAAATTCTGACTTTGATTTTAGCTTTGTCTTGTCCAAGGACGTCTAGTGCTCTCTTGAGTCTGAAGTCAAAGAAACCATTCTTGTTTCTCTCTCCTTTATCTGTTTGTTTGCTACCGGGTTTCCTGTAGTAGTCCAGGTTGACCTTGAATTCCTGCTGTGCCACCACACCCAGCTCTACGTGATTTATTATTCTCTTCTGCATGAAGGGAAAATTATATCTGAGTATCTAAGTTGGTAAGACTTTCCAAAACTGTTATTTTTGCTCTTTAAAATCAGAATAACTCAAAAGAAAGAAAGGAAGGAAAACGGAAGGGAGGGAGGAGATAAGGAGGTAAGGTTCTTGGTGTGGTATAACCGCTTTCAAAGGTACCTTGGCACTTTTTTTTTTTATAAAGTTGAATACAGTTCCTACATGATGTGCTGGAATCTATCATACTCCTTGGTTTTAAAAATGTGTAATGAAGTGCTGGGCAGTGGTGGCACACGCCTTTAATTCCTGCACTCAGGAGGCAGAGACAGGCAGATCTCTGTGAGTTCAGGGCCAGCCTGGTCTACAGAGCCAGTTCCAGGACAGGAGCCAAAATTACAGAGAAACCTTGTCTCGAAAAACAAAAAACAACAAAAAAGGTATTGAAAACATATCTTACATATAAACAAACCTTCCATATCCAGAGTTACAAAAACTTGGAGGCACTAAAGTGTCCCTCAACAGGTGTACACATAAACCTTTTAGCCTTACAGACTTCTAGTAAGATCAAAAAAAGGTGACACCAACTTTGAAAAGACTTGAGGGAACCTTAAATCTTATCACTTACACTTGTATCGTCCGTCAGTGCACACTTGAGAAGGCTACCGACTGCATGATATCAATGACGTGATATTCTGCAGACCACAAAAGCTACAGTGAAGAAGTTGATGGCTATCAGGGTTCAATCTTCATTGTCAACTGCACTGGGTCAAGAATCACCATGGAGCTACATCTCTGGGTATGCCTATATGGGTATTTCTAGAATGAATGGTTTGAATAAAAGGATGGGAAGACCTACTCTGCAAGTCTTCAGCACCATCCCAGGGTTAGGGACTCCAGACCCAATAAAAAGCAGAAAACGAGCTGAACACCAGACTTCACCTCCGTTTCCTGATGGGGGTCCCAGTGTGACCATCTGCCTCCCACTCCTGCCGTCACGCCTTCCTGTAGCGCACCACGCCCATCTGTACTCTATGTGCTACCAAACTGTTTGTGAGCTGGGCAAGGGGCTGGAAATTGAAAACACACAAAGACTCAGACAGAGACACGGGTCACCCTTGAAACAGGAATGCCCCCAAGAATGCCCCCTTTATTGTGTTCAGGGGCAGCTAATATAGGGGTAGCAACGCCCTAGCCAAACCCACCAGAAACCACTCTCCTGCCATCAGGAACTCCCGAGGGTCTCGTGCTCAGAGCAGCTGCAGGCTGTCTCAGAGCAGAGGAAAACGAGTTGTTTACAAGAAATTCAGGATCTGGGGGTTCACTGCTCCCAACACCTTCCCTGTCACGATGGACATCGTGACCTCAGAAGTGTCCCTTCTGAAGCTAAACTGAAATAAACCCTCACTTCCTTAAGCTGTTTTTGCTGCATATTTTGTCATGGCAACAAGAAAAATAACTAACAGGTGGATAAGGGAGGAAGTCCACACTGGCACACTGAATGTTTAGGGCAATGAAACCATTCTGTGTGAGACTGTAATAGTGGGCGCATGTTATTAGGAATTCGTCAAAACCCATAAATTCTACTTCTGCACAGGAACTCTTGATTTTTAGCTAGCCATGCATTGGAACTGACTCATTAAACATACCAGGCTAAGCCAGACATCTAAAATAGGAGAAACTCCAGGAGGTGAAGAGAAAGCAGGAAAAATGGAGTGACTTTGGTAATTTTTACTCATATTTTCTGTAAACCCCCAAACTATCCTACACGTTTGAGCTGATAAATTTTTTTATGTATATGTGTGTTTTGCCTGCATGTATATCTGTGCAGGACATGCATGCATGGTGTACTGGGATGCCAGAAGTGAGTGATGGATCCTCTGTAACAGTTGTGGTTACCCAGGTCCTCTGGAAGAAGAGTCAGTGCCCTCAACCTGTGAACCACCTCTCCAGTCCCAAGTCTAGTAATTAAAAACAAACAAGAAAAGTCATTAGCAGCTTCTGTTTTAGCAGCTGTGATTTCCTGCAGATGACAAGACCAGCAGAGGACTGGGTTCACCAACACCCTGCTAAAAGAAAGAGTAGATATCATAGAGGACCAGCAGAGGACTGGGCCACCAACATCCTGTCAAAGGAAAGAGTGGGGTTCCATAGGGACCCGCCTCCCTGAGGATTTGCACACCGTTAAGGGCTGATGGAAGAGGTAGAGTCATTTTCTTGAGCAGTGTAGGCACTGGCCAAGGTACCCAAGCTCTGGTGAACAACCCTAACAAAATTTCTTGGGCCCCTCTAGAAGGAGAAGGAGGAGGAGGAGGAGGAGGAGGAGGAGGAGGAGGAGGAGGAGGAGGAGGAGGAGGAGGAGGAGGAAGAAGAAGACAACATGAGAGTAGAGGGTCAGCCAGTTGTTAGGAGGGAGAGGAATACCAGTGAAACATGAGAGGGTGATCAGGATCAGCGAGTAGAGTCAAAGCAAACTATACACGTGTATGAAAATATCTTAAGGAAACCCACTATTATGTATAATTAATATGTGCTAATAAAAAATTAAAACGTGCTGCTAGACTTGTGACTTTTCTTTCTTTTTCTGTCGTGAAATACACAGAATGTGAGTGGCCTACTCATGAATTATTAGATGCATGGAAGTTGTGGTCCCATTTTTACCTTGGGATGCGGTAGTAAATTTTCATCTTTGACTACCCGCTTTCTATTGAGTGATCGCCTTTACCCTTTGAGGTGTGATGCGTCAATGAATGTCTACAGAGTTACACCTGTGCTTTTGTGAATGAGACCCCGATAGTCGTCAGCTTGCAAAACTCTTCTGTGACAGGAGTCAGAGACCCTGTGCAATTTTTCATTTTTGAAATAATGGCTTAATTGTTTGTGACTTGTCATGACCATTCCCAAGTGGACACTGGAACTCTGTAAGAGAGACAGTTCTCGTTTTCCCTCTCCATGGTATGAAGAACAAACACAAATACAGGCGTCTCAGTGTAACACCCGCTGCCCAGTCTGCTCTCTGGTTGTTCTTTTAAGTACCGTGAGAACATCTTAGTCTTCCATACAAAAATCAATACATTTAATTATGGAAAATCAGACTCTTTTGTACGGGTAGGATTTGGGTGAGGGAGTTGTGCGTGTGTGTGTGTGTGTGTGTGTGTGTGTGTGTGTGTGATCTGCGTGTGTTGACCGTGTCTCATTGTGCAGCCCGGACTGGCCTGGAACTCTCTGTGTTCTCGGACTGGCCCTAGACCATAATCCTTGTGCTGCTGCCCCACATTTCCGTGCTCATCACAGGGGTTCACAGACACGCCCAGACGTGGTTTCTTTTTAAAGGTAACATTTATCTTGAAATAATGATTGCTTCACAACAAGTGATGAAGACAGTACAGAGGCAGCTTGTATGCCCCATTCAGCTTCCTAGCAATAGCAACCAAGACCAACATAGATTTTTTTTTTCTATAAAGCAAAGTATTTAAGCTTTAGGCATTAGCTGATGCTGGATTTATTCCCAGTTAAGCAAGTCCGATATTTTCTAATATTTTAATGGTCCTTTTGGAATTTACTTTATTCATCTAATGAGATTTGCCTAATGTGATGTCTTTGGAATGCAGGACACGTCAAAACACTTACTAGATCTCACGCCTTCAATTTCAGATTTAATGGACTTGGCTGGAGCCTTAGGAGTGGCTGAGTGAAGGTAATGATGGGTCCTGGGGACACGCTTTAAGAACCAAAAGATGAAAGTCACATAGCCTGTGGCTCGTTTCGTGTATTGAACATGCAAGGCAAAAGTAACTCTGAACTCATTTGAAATCAGACGCACAGCTGGTAAAACTAATCATTTTATTATCTCTAAATGTGTGACAGGGAAGACCTGGGCAGAGCCAGTTCTGTCCAAGGTAGAAACAGATTGTGTGCAGAATGAAGTGAGACAGGTAAAAAGCAGTCATGACGAAGGAAGGCAAAACCTAGTCGGATGAATGGCACACTGTCTAAAAAGGAAAGCGTTCCGTGCACATCTGTAGAGATTCTGGAAAAGAAACCCTCCAGTGTAAAATTCGTGGTTATTCTTCATTATCGGGGAGAACTTCTTTACCAATTGACGTGAACAGCCAACCTGGAATACAACATAAAGTGGTCTGCCACTCACCTTAGATGACGCCCCTTTCTCATTGCTATGAGGAAATATAAATGCAACTGAAGAAGGAATGGCTCAGTCCCTCAGTCAAGGAGACATAGTCCCTCGGGAAGGGGAAAGCATAGAAGCATAGTAGCAGAAGTGGGAGGCACTAAATAGGCCTTGGCTCTGCTTTGAGGAGGCATCAAGTGAACAGGAAGGGGAAGAGATCACAAACCCCAAGGACCACACCCAGTGACCCATTTCCTTTGATGAGGCTCCACTTCCTAAAAGTTCTACAGCCTTCCCAAACAGTACCACCAGCTGGGGATCAATTGTTCCAACACCTACGCCTTAAGGGGGGCACGTTTTTTAAAATTATTTATTTATTTAGCCTGCATGCCTGTGTGCAAACACACCAAAAGAGGGCACCAAATCTCATTATAGATGGTTATGAGCTGCTATGTGACTGCTGGGAATTGAACTCAGGACCTCTGTAAGGGCAGCTAGTGCTCCTAACCTCTGAGCCATCTCTCCAGCCCAAGGGGGCATATTTTACATTCAAACCACAGCACATGCATCAGACTTGATGATATTAATCACATAATTATCTCTTCAGTTGTTCTAGTTGCTTTGTGTATGTGACATGGCGCTACCTGTCTTTGTAGGCAAATTCTCATCGACTTGGAAGGTATTCTTATGTAAATGAGCACAATTAATATTATGAACTCTGTACAAGTTTCATGTGGGTTTGGTTAGTCCTCTGAACTGTGTCAGCATGGAGACCCAGGAGATGTAGCTGCCATGCATGGGTCTGTAGGTAATACTACAGGTGTATCATCATGCTCAAACAGACCGACCACGTCTCTTCTCCAGAAGAGGAGTGGAGGTTTTCATTATTTCCCAGAACTTCAGAGAAGCGACCATGCTGTTTCCACTGGTCTCAAGAACTCTGAGATTCTGAGATCTTTCTAGATCACAAACTCTGCTCCACAATGTCAGTGAACACTGGAAGAAAAGCCCAGCCCGGGGCTTCTACTGAATAGCCATAGCGGGAACATGGAGTGTTGCTTCTGGCGTGCCCAGTGTTGACCGTCTCAGGACAACACAAGTTCAGTCAGATGAGAGTTGTAATACACTGTGGAGCTGTTACAAGAAAAAGAACCTGAACTTAACAAGCCAGAATATATCCTTTTAAATTTTAAGCACAATTCTTTATTGATTCTTTGGAAAATTTACATCACGCACTCCAATCCTGCTCACCTCCCAGTTCTTCCATATCTGCCCCTCACTCCTGCAATATGCCCTCAAATTAATTAAAAACAAAATAAAAGAACCAAAAAAAAAAAACCCCACCTCATTCCTCCTTCTCTTCACCACTTCCTCCTTCACCCTAGTGGCATCAGGAGCCGTGGTGTGTCACACAGTGTACCCTTTTATGTCCGATCAGCCCCACCTGGAAAATGTTGCAATGAGTCATTGGTCTGGTTCAAGGCCTCTGGTTTCTGGTACACCAACATCACTGGGCAAACCAGAATATTTTATAATGGACAGTGAGCCTGCCTGCCCTTTGCCCTGGAGAATGGTTCTATCCTTGTTGTACCTTGTGCATGCCTGTTCAGTGCTCCGGGGCTTAATATTGTACCTTCAAAAGCAATAAACCAAACTGCACTTTGTTCTGAAGGACACTGTGTCTATTTTTTCCCACATGTGTTTCCCACACACATGTCCTTGAAAAGGTGCAGAACAAAGAGAAGCTGCAACAGGTGTAGAAATGCTGCCTCCGCTTTCTGCGTATTGTGACCGTTTGCATACAATCAGCGTTGGTTTAGAAGCCTGCATAGGGAAATTGTGTTCCTTTATGGTCTCATGCATATAAGTTACAGCTACGGAGAAGCTTGTTTGCTGAGACCTGTGGACTTTGAGGTAAAGTCATGTTTGTTATAAGAACGTATATGTATATGGATTAGGAGCTGAAGATGTCGCTCTGTTAGGATAGAGCTTGCTTAGCACTCTAGAAGCCCTGGCTGGGTTTGTGGGGTTTTGTTTTGTTTCATTTCCTTGGCCTCAGGTGACTGTGCAGGTTACTCACATGGAGCTGTTCCTCTCCACCCTTGCATCTCTGGTTCCACCTCTGTCAACAGTGCACAAACCATTCTGTTTCCTTCTCATCTCTCCACCACATGCCTGTTCATCATATTGATGCCCACCCAACCCACGCTGTGTGGCTGAGGGCTGGGGCCCCTCCAGTGTCTCTCACCTTTGTGACCAGAGGCCCTGGGAACCCCAGGGGCAGCCCTTGGTGTCTCCTCACTTCTGGAGCAGCACCGGGACCCCACCCTTGCTTGCAAATACTGACACTTTCTCCTCCACATCCTTTTGTACTTTTCATAAAAATCACTGTCTTTCTAGTTCCCCTTCTTCAGGATTGTTAGACATAGCCAGAGTCTGGTCTTATTTCCACAAACCAGCCAGTTACCAATCTAGATTCACTCTTGAAACGTGAGCATTTTGAAAGAGGACTAAAATGCTATTGTTTCGTTATCACGCCAGTGGCTACAATGTCTGTGTCCTCTCTATTTTCTGTAACTTTGCTTATGTCCTGCTACAAAACCCTTTTGATCCTATCTTGCTAAGTGGACCAGACACAATGTCTCCTATGAGATCTAAGACAACAGGGGGAGAGGGAATCTCTATTGTCTGCGGATGCTAATTGGAACATACTGTGTTGTTCTCCTTTGTCAATGAGATGCAGACCAGATAATTTTACTGTGTTTAATTTTTTTTAAAGAAAGGACTTGGCATTTTATATAGAATTAGAAAATAGTTGTATTTTAAAAAATACAACAGGTCATAGTGGAAAAAAAATCCACATCGTATCTGGGTAAACTATAAGGAAAAATATATAAACATCATTTCTATTTTTTGCAACCGTGATTGTTCGTGGCAGATTCATTTGATGTGAAAATTAGATTTGTAGATGCTGGTAGCATGCTTCTTGGAGTCAGCAATCATCTTATTACAGGCTGGCTGCTCAGTGTAGATATAAAAACTGCTTAGCCTCTTCAGAAACTCATTATTTTGAGGGGTTGACTTTGGCTCGAGAGCTAGAACAAATTCTGGCTCATGGACAGCTTTGTCTCCTTCCACACAAATATTGGTGACAGAGGAGGCCGGCAGCTTCAATATACGAGAGATGTGTTAGGGATCATCCAGTTTTGTTAGCTGTCACTCTCCTCCTCCTCCTCCTCCTCCTCCTCCTCCTCCTCCTCCTCCTCCTCCTCCTCCTCCTCCTCCTCCTCCTCCTCCTCCTCCTCCTCCTTCTTCTTCTTCTTCTTCTTCTTCTTCTCTCCCTCCCCAAGTTTGTAGCCCAAGCTGGCACTAAACTCACTGTGTATTAGATGATGCCCTTGAACTCTTGATCCTCCCACCTCTACCTCCAGTATACTGGTATCCTAGGTGTGAGTCTCAGCTCCCATTTTACATGGTACTGGGAATCAAACCCAGAACGTCATGGATAGCAAGCAAGCACTTTATCAGCTATGATGCTATGAATTAGCAGTGTCCCCCATAGGCGGATATATTTGGATACTTGGTCCCTCATTGGTGGTGTTGTGTGTAGAGGCTATGGGAGCTTTAGGAGATAGATCCTTGCTGGAGGAATTACATCACTGGGGGTGGACTTTGGGATCTGTTAGCCTCGCCCCACTTCCAGTTCTCTGTTTCATGCTCGTCGTGGAAGGTGTGCTTTTTCTTAGCTTCCTGCTATTGCCACCATCTGCCATAATGGACACCCCTGGAACTGTAAACCAAGTAAACCCTTTCTACTATAGAAAGAAAAGAAATACCTGCTCCTGGTATTCTATCACAGCAACAAAAACTAACATACCAACTGAACCACATCACTAGCCGATCCATGGATTCTAAATCTCTAAAGAGGTATTGATCCCCAGGCTCCTGGGGTCCTGATATGGGATTCTTCTCTGTATGCTATGAATATGTTTCATTACCATTGGTTGATGAAAAAAAAAAGCTGTTTCAGCCAGGGACTTAGCAGAGTAAAGTCAAGCGAGAAATCAGAGATATAGAGAGTAGGCGGAGTCGAGGAGACACCATGTAGCTGCCCAAGAAACAAGAAGTAACAAACCATGAGCCTCATGGTAAAATATAAAATAATAGAAATGGGTTAATTTAACATGTAAGTGTTAGTTAATAAAAAGCCCGAGTTCATAGGCTAAACATTGTTGTAATTAATAAAGTTTCTTTGTGATTATTTGGGTCTGGGTGTCTGGGAAATAAACGAGCAGTCTGTGTTTACAGGTTCCCCATAACAGGAAAAACCAATAGACAATAATAGCAATAAAACCTCAAACTCAACATTTTCTCTGAGTTTTAGACTTTTTTCTATAGTGATGTCTTAGCATTTGTTCAGAAGACTCCTGCATGCCTTCTGTGCTAGACCAGTGCTTCCGGTGAGCCGTGCTTGAGGGCTGCTGCTGGCTTTAACCTGGACTGGCTGAAGTGACAGCGCTGGGTGGCAGTAGACAGGATTCTGGGGCACACCTCTTCACTAAGCCACATTCTTCAGCATCTTCTGCTGGCAGGATGAGCAGAGGCCTCGTTTCCCCTGGAATGACCTAAACCCAGCTTCTATTTATAGCCGTGCTCTGGGTGGAACTTTAGTGGAAAAATGAGCTAGCCTCAGGAATATGTCAAACCATTTTTATTAATGTTTAAAGGTCACTAGGGTACAATTTAGTAAGAGTTTTTGTTTTAACTTAAAAAGGACTCTACTAGCCCAGAGGACTTTATGTATCTTTAAGCATGTTGACCAGGACTGAGGAGCCAGTGAAACGACTCATCGGGTAAAGATGCCACCAAGCCTGACAACTTGAGTTTGATACACACACACACACACACACACACACACACACACACAAATTAAGTAAATGAATGAATAAATATATAAAAATATAATAAGTAAATTTAAAGCAGAACTGAGAATTTAAGGTTTAATAATTAAAAATCCACAACGTAGTTTTCCATTCAAGAATTATTTAAGAATCTACTTTTTTTTTTAAAGATTTTATTTATTTGAAAGGAGACAAGAGACAGAGACAGAGACCCACATTGGAGCATCAGACTGAAATCTCAAGGTCCAAATCAGGTGCAGAAGGAGAGCGAGCACGAGCAAGGAACTCAGGACCGCGAGGGGTGCACCCACACACTGAGACAATGGGGATGTTCTATCGGGAACTCACCAAGGCCAGCTGGCCTGGGTCTGAAAAAGCCTGGGTTAAAACCGGTCTCACTGAACATAGCGGACAATGAGGACTACTGAGACCTCAAGAACAATGGCAATGGGTTTTTGATCTTACTGCACATATTGGCTTTGTGGGAGCCTAGGCAGTTTGGATGCTCACCTTACTAGACCTGGATGGAGGTGGGTGGTCCTTGGACTTCCTACAGGGCAGGGAACCCTGATTGCTCTTTGGGCTTAAGAGGGAGGGGGACTTGATTGGCGGTGGGGAAGAGACAGAAATCTTTAATAAATAAATAAATAAATAAATAAATAAATAAATAAATAAATAAAGATTTTATTTATTTATCTGCCTCCATGTATGGCTGCAGGCCAGACGAGGGCGCCAGATCTCATTACAGATGGTTGTGAGCCACCATGTGTTTGCTGGGAATTGAACTCAGGTCCTCCTGAAGAACAGTCAGTGCTCTTAACCTCTGAGCCATCTCTCCAGCCCGAATCTACTTTTTTTTAACTTGTTGAAAATTCATATTTTCTTCATATAGTCACCTTCATTTCTATTACTGAATCATGGATAGGCTGTATATTGGTTCTTCTGTACCCTTACTTTTATCCATTGGCAGGAGCTTAAGAACAAGACAAGTCCAGCTGTCGTATGCCTGGAATCCCAGCTACCAGGGAAGCTGAGGGAAGAGAATAAGTTCAAGGCCTACCTGGTCTACAGAGTGAGTTCAAGGTCAGTCTGGACAACCTAACAAGACTATTTAGGTATTAAAGTATTTTTTAAAAGGATTAGTGATATGCATCCATGGTAGAGCGCTCGGCTAGTAGGCATGGGGTCCTGGGTTCAGTCCTCAGTGCCTAAATAAATAAGTAAATAAACGAATAAAAGAAACCGATACTCCTAAAACCAAGTTACCCAAAAGCTGGGCAAGAATGAAATATAGAAACAGAAGTCATTGCCTGGGATGGACACAGAGAGAACAAAAGACTGAGGAGACCTAAGAGCATGTTATGAAATTGAAACTACTTCTATTGAAACTTGTATAGACTCTATTTATATAAGATAATCATGGCTATTAATGTAAAACCACAGTAAGCAAACACAATTTGCCGAGCTACTGAGATGGCTCAGTGAGTAAAGAGGCTTAAGGGTAATGCCTGGATCTCACATGCTAGAAGGAAAGAACTGAATCCTACAAGTTGTCCTCTGACTCTACATCCATGCTGTGGTGTATGCACACATGCACACACTCGCACACACACCACATACATAAACATATACACACACAATACATAAAATACACTTTTTGTATGTATGTATATATAACCATATAAAATATAATATATGCCAGGCAGTGGTGGCACGTGCCTTTAATCCCAGCACTCGGGAGGTAGAAGCAGGTGGATCTCTGTGAGTTCGAGACCAGCCTGGTCTACAAGAGCTAGTTCCAGGACAGGCTCCAAAAGCTACAGAGAAACCTCCTCTCTCTCTCTCTCTCTC
>NW_026067946.1:2058916-2169979 GCF_014885135.2 Alexandromys fortis | reverse complement strand
CTTATGAATCAAACTATATCTACAAATCTTTCTATGATGATTAATCTGTAGTACTTTCACTGATTTATAGTCTTTTGCTGAGATTTACAAGAGCTAGATGATATTACTAAAGTCAAATACAAAATTTGAGCCAGGTTTCTTGGTTTCACATTGCAAGACAGTGCAAGAAAGGAGCAGGGAGTGGAGTCTGGACACAAATTGCCCTGGGTGGGTAGCATGGGGGGGTCTACACTTATTTACTCCACGGCTCTAGGCAAATCATTTCACTTTCCCCTCCCCGCCTCAGTTTCCTCATAAAAGATAAATGACTGTGCCCATCTCATGGGCTGATGACACAGTACAATAAGATGACCAGGCTATTTATGGTTTACCATTACTGCACGTGGGCTAATAATCAAGGGATGGCATTGGCTGATAGCTGTTGCAGGGATTCTAGGTTCTTTTAAAATTTCAGCAGCAGTTTGTTTCGGGAATCCCAACTATGGTTTTCGTAAGTTACACCCCCATCCATGCCCCCCTAATTCTCTCACTTTGGTCCTGTGCTACCTCAAGGAATGTTTATCTTCCCTGCTACTGCACCTACAATAGCCAGATGCTTCCAAAATCGGATCTCCAGGAGCTACACTGCACCAAAGCCACAGACCTTCGCCTGCAGACAGGAGAGAAATTCCTCTCCCTTCTGGATGTCATGTGTTAAAAGTCTTCACTTTTAAACCCTGTGACTACTGCCTCCCTCCTCTTTGAGCTCCGTGCTTGGGGCACGTGCTCACCAACAATGGTGAGTGAGGCAGAGGTTCCTCGTCTTCTCTGTCTTCTCCCCGTTCTCCATGAGAAAATGCCAGGAAAATGTGCTCAGGAAAGAGCTGTGCAGAAGTTCCTCAGAGACCTTGGATGGCCCAGGCTCTGACGCCCTCCTTCTTGACAGCACAGAGATGTCAGGAAATGCTGAAACCTCATTTAAGCAAGCAGTGGGGTGAATGGCTGCGCAGTGTTCCATTTCGGGCTGTGGAACATTCCCGTACTATTTTCCATGTATATATTTTCTAAACAAAGTGAGCCTTCCATATGCTTCTGTGATATTTTTGGCATGCCACTAAGGGAGCACAGGAAAAGCCTGACGTGTCTACCGCGCTGTTGAATAGCCCCGAGTGTGTACACATCCTTGAAGCCGGTTTCCGGCACATTTTTCCCCCCATGATAGCACCCATTAGCAAGATTTTAAATTAACTTTTAAGAATCAAATGCTTAATTCAAAGTTATCCCAGCTCAGGCAGTGGACTGATTTAATATTACCTAGGAGGCAATATTTTTCTTTGTGATGCAGGATGACAGGCAGCGAGAGGAATGAATATGGATGAGGCTATCTGGAGAGCTCTTCTCCGGGGTGAGGGGCCTTGTAAAGTGTTTTTCTGCAGGGCTTTCTTGATGAGTGTACACACAGGCCAGCGTGCCTCCATCACTACATATCAGTACGGTGTCATCAGAAGCCCAGTCGGATGTGGCTGTTCATAATAATCTAAAGGCCATCTCTGACTCTTTCTTTGGATTTCCTATTAATTTACCTCACGATGGTGCCTGGGAATCTCTCATGCGCTATTTTCCACGATGAGTGGACAGTTATACTATTTGTATTTTGGGCATTGCTAATATATCCTAAGGCATGATCTGTTTCCACTTACGTGCCCTTGTGACTCTTACCTCTGAGTTGGCGTTAGTAGACAAGGACAGCGCCTGACAGCACCGGTAACAGCTGGTTTCTGGAATGATCGGTCTCTGCATTTCAACAACGCATGCAGTTATTTCGCTGCATGCGGCTTTAAATAGGGAGTCCCTAGATTTGCATGACAGCAGCCTCAGCCTCGAGAGCCTGTATTGTCAGAAAAGAGATGGCACAGCCTGGCGTACGACACTTAAAAACAAGGTAGCGGTTAAAAACGAAAGCTGAGGAGACCCTACGGAGAGAAAATGCCTCATCAGCAAGAGCAGGCTCCACACGTAGTAGAAAGAGCCCCTCAACCCCAAAACGGGAACATACAGACCGAGAGGGCTAGGTTCATACGTGAACCTCACAACCACTGTGAGGACACAAACATCCTGGTCCATACAGGCATTTATGTAAGTATGTAGCATGGAGAAGGTAGGACACGTGTGTTCATGTGAAAGCAGACGGCGTGGTAGAGCAGGGTAGATATTATATATACATTTTATTTTGTTTTTTTTTTTTTTGATGGTTTGTTTGTTTTTGAGGCCGGGTTCCGCTGTAGTTTTGGAGCCTGTCCTGGAACTAGCTCTTGTAGACCAGGTTGTCCTCGAACTCACAGAGATCCGCCTGCCTCTGCCTCCTGAGTGCTGGGATTAAAGGCGTGCACCACCGCCACCTGGCATTATATATACATTTTAAAAGGAAGAGAAAAATAGCAGGAACTGTTTGTCATTATGGTTTGGATGCATTTTTGTCTCCCAAATACTGAAGTGTTGGTTCCTATTGTGACAATAAAGAAGGTGTCGGGATCTTTAAAGGGTAGATAGATCCTTGAGGAAGGTTGCAAGATGACCTCCCCCTGGTTCAGCTTCTGGCCTTACCCTGTGATTACACCTTCCCCAGCAAGTTCCCATGATGGGTGATGTGGCTAAATGGTCCTCACCAAAGGTAGTAGTATAGTGTCGGGATTTGCAGCCTCTGAGACGAAAATCTACACAAACCTCTTTTGGTTTGGTTTTACAGTTTATTTATTTGTTTTGTATGTATGTGTGTGGGGGGGGGGGAGTATGTACCAGTGTGTGGGGGGGGGGAGTGAGGGTATAAATGTGCCAGTGTGTATGGGGAGGGGTGAGGGTTAACTGTGCCAGAGTGTTCACATAAAGGTAGACAAGAACTATTAACAGTCAATTCTTTCCTTCCACCATGAAGGACCCAAAAATCAAACTGAGGATACCCAACTAGGTAGCAAGCCCGTTATCCCCTACACCCTCTGGCCAGTACCCCTTTCTTTAGAAGTACCTAGCTTTTCATAGTTTGTCACAGTAGCAAAACCCAAACAAATACACCCTTTGTGTAGAGGGAAAGGACAGTGAAAAGAGTAGAGAATGGGCCAGTATGCTGCAGTCCTGGGGACCCAACCCTTGAGAGCCTGAGACAGGAGAGTCAGGAGTTCAAAGCCAGCCTCACTTACATAACAAGTTTGAGGACAGATGAAGCTACAGGAGACCCTGGCTAAAATAATAAAAAATTATATAGATAGATAGATACATAGATAGATAGATAGATAGATAGATAGATAGATAGATAGATAGATAGATAGATAAAATATTGGCCCTGAATGAAAGTTAAGATATTTGAACTTAATATTTTCTTGTGCTTTGATGGCTTGGTACAGGTACAATGGTTGTAATTGGTGTCCACCCACCTTTGGTATTTCTTTCAGTTTATTTTTCGTTGCCAGTCAGATTCCCGTGGAGACACCACACAGAAATCATACCATGCCAGGCATGAAGACACATACCTTTAATTAATCCTAGTAGTCAGGAGGCAGAGGGAGGCAGATGTCTGTGAGTTTGAGGCCAGCCTGACCTATATAGCAAGTTCCAGGCCAGCCAAGACTACATAGTGAGACCCTATCTCAAGAAGGAAAATAGCACACCGTGATGTAAGCATAGGATTATTTATGTAGGGACACTTTGGTAATGAAGACATCATTCCAGATAAATAGCTATTATTTCATAGAAAGGTATATATATGTAAATTATATATAATATATATTTTATACATGTGTATGCTCATTCATTTCCTTCCAGTAACAAAGGCATACTTTATGCCAATACCCAGAGCATGGAGCACACTGTCTAATCACACCAACAGAGATTATCCTCCTAGGACTGAGAGGGGACCCATATGGAGCGTGAGCCCTTGACCTAAGACTCATAAATTACAGTATCCCTGCCCACTAAACTGATTAGCCAAAAAGAAAGAAGGCGTTTTTAATCAGAAAACAAGCAGGTTTTCTCAACATTGCCTGCTGAATATTAAATTATCCTCAGCACCTTTGTTTCAGATTAAATCATTCTCTTCCTTTTATCCATTACTCAGAAAGCTCACACTCTACGGAGTAAACAACCAAGCCTCACTGAACCTTGGGAAGATATTTTGGGGTTAATTAGAAGAGCTCAAAACCATATTAGCTGGTTACATTTTTTAACAGCAACAATGTCGTTATAGTTATAGATGCACTTTTATTTGGCATTTTGAGGAGTGTCACTATATAGCCAAGGCTGGCCTTGATCTCCTGACAATCCTCCTGCTTCAACTTCCTGAGGAATGCACCACAATACACAGCCTAAATGCAAATATTCTTAGAAGCTCTGAGTAATGTACGATGAACGCAGAGGTTTTTGTTAGTTTTTTTGGGACAGGATCTGGCCACGTAGCTCAGGCCTTGAACACAATTTTTAGTCCCAGGCTGGCCACAAAATTATGATCTTTCTACCTCTTCAGTGCTGGGAGCATAGGTGAATCACCATGTTCAGTTCAGACACAGACAGGCAGGCAGGCAGACAGACAGACATCACACGCGCGCGCGCGCACACACACACACACACACACACACACACACACACACACAGGGGGGAGGCAGGGAGGGAGAGAGAAAGAGAGAAGAACAGATTAATGAAAAGATTGGTTATTCTCTTTTTTATTATTATCAGGGAATTCCTAAAATAAAAATTTAGGAAAATAGTCTCTCTTTCCCCATGTTATAGATGTCAATGAAAAACAATCCTAGAAACATCATTGTTAAAATCCAATATAATAAAATGGAGGCGAGAACTGTCCTCCCAGGTTAGATTACAAAGAAAAGCAAATCTGCTTGAATTTGGCCTGTATAAAGATACAAATATTCATCAAATATTTATTGAGCAGGCTGTGTTCTATGAAGAAGCAATAAAAGAATAACTAGGAAATTATAATTCAGTAATAAACACCCTCAAATCCTGTCCCCACCATGTGACACACTTCCAAAGAAAGTGTGGTCCAGAGTAAAGGTGTGCCCTGCAGCCTCACGGTCTGGATTAGAGGTGTGTACCATCCAGCCTCCTCCAGTAAGATCACACTTCCTCCAACAAGGCCACACCTCCTAGCAGAGCCACTCCCTGTAAATTTATGCGTGAATACAGTCAAACTACCCCAAACACTAAACATTGCTATTCTATCCCAACCTCTTTCCAAATTCCTTCAAAACCCCTCGGTAGTCATCAAGACTACTGCCCCGACTCTATCAGATCTCACCTCAGCACCCAGCTCAGACCCGTATTTGACTATCACAGCTCAGACCTCAGAGTCTACGGAGCAAAGATTCAATCACTTCTTGTTTTCCACATTGCCAGGCTGCTTTCTGCTTTTTGGTTTATGTGTGTCTCATTTAAAGCCATCTTCACTCCACCTGTCTCCTTGCCTGGATATCTCCTACAAACCCTGTAGGTCTCCTACGGGACATTCGCTGCAGGAAGCTTCCTTTGACCTTCAAAGTCTTCACCTTGGCAACATGGCCTCTTCCTTTCTCTAATGCTTTGCATGTTTTACCCCATATCATCCTGCCAGTTAAATGACCCGATCCGTGCTTAAAAATTAGCACAGTGCACTTCCCACGATGAACTTTGGCGCTGTCGATAAGATAAGGTTAACAATTCTGAACAGAATCACCAACTGGACACTGGAAGGTGTTCTGTTTCTTTGTGTGGAGAATCTGGAAATGGTGGCCAGCATTCCCTGCTGTCCTGGGGGACGCTGTCTAGTTAAAAACTTCCAAGAGAGGCAAGACTGGCAATACATTTTTCATTTGGAACTACAGTGTTTGTAGGAATGTATAAGCCTATTATACTTGCCTAATACAGCACCTTTAAGAGCATCCCTGTATATGATTTGCATGAAGGAGAGTCAGTGAGAAACATAGAACCTGACAATGTGCCCCTCTACCCCACGGCCATTTATTGGGCGCTTCACTACAAAGCCTTCCCCAGGTCCTCTGGTATTAGAAACAATTCTAATTATAGGACGCTTCTGCTCCGCTGTGGATCTTGTTACTGACTGCTCTCTCCTGCTCTTCCTTTCTGTCATGGATTATTAATGATGGCTGGCTGTGATTTATTATCTGCCATGCCCAGTGTTTCTTAAGTGTATCATTGACATTAGCTAATTGCCAATGCTGTACCCTTGCCATACTCTCTGTCAGGCGGCTTTCCACTTAGACACTGGCCGTTGGCCCTCCCTTCATTCATCTCTGGTCCTCTACAGAGCAAGTGAATGCCACCCTCTCCCGCATGCTCTATGCTCCGTGGCGCTTTGACTCAGCGTATTAGAGCCTGAAGTTTGGCTCCAAGGAATGTCAAATATCTCATGTATTTTTGTGCGTGTAGCTTTAAACATTCCTTTCAAAGCTTTAAAAGCAAACTGGTTTGCAAAGTATAGAATTTTCTAGGCTTTAGCCATAACTGACTGTCCCTTGGATAATGAAGGGTCACTCAGTAATTTGTACCTTATGTTCAGAGTGCATGTGTGACTAACCGTGGTGCCTAGAATTTGATCCTCTGACAACTCCAAATATCTATAGCAAATGATATTCTTGATGATAAACTTGAGAATTCTACCAAACCCTGAAGATTGTGATAATAACAATCTATCCTGCTAAAATACTATTCATATTACTCTAGGCCAGTGGTCCGTAACCTTCTTAATGCTGCGACCCTTTAATACAATTCCTTGTGTCGTGGCGACCACAACCATAGTTCTTTTCATTGCTTCTTCACAGCTGTAATTTTGCTACTATTATGAATCATAACGTAAATATCTGATATGCAGGTTATCTGATACGCGGCCCACGTGAAAAGTTCATTGATGGTCCAGAAAGGCTGCGACCCACAGGTTGAGAACCACTGCTCTAGCCCTTGTAGACTTAGACCCATGATTGCTAAGCCTTTCACCTGCTGCTCAGAGTTCTATGGCAGCTGCCATCGGTCTTTTCCTTCGTGGACTAGCCTGTGTGCCAAGCTGTCGTTCTACCCTGGGCACTTAATTCTTACTCATTTAGATGGAATTTTTGTGTTTGGAAATAGTCATTTCAGAATCTGGTGGGAAAAAAAAAACACATCGAATGAATCGATGGAAATGTATTTCCCTATGGAGCAACACATCTTTTTAACGTGTGACAGTTTCTCACTAGGAACACGATAGAACTGCAATGCTTCCATGAGAATAGAGAATACTCTTCCTCCCTCCCCTTCCTCCTCCCCCCACTCATCCTCATCCTCCCTGTCTTCAAAGGAGTTTAGGAACTAGGGCAAAGCACATTATTAGTGTAATCCAGAGAGAAAGTCGTGTCCTAAGAAAGCTTAAAATCATTTCATAATTATAACAGGCTCAGGTGTTTTAGCATGGAGATACTAAAGTTTATAAAAATGAGAAAGAAAAAAACGAGTCAACTACAAAAGAGAGAGTGTGAAGAATGTATTTGTCACGTTAGCAAGCTGGCGAAAGAGCCCTCCCTATACCAGTACGGAGACCTGTCCCAAGAGTGACATCTAAGTCATAGAGCTTACCCTGAGGGAGAGGCTGAGTGGGGGATTGGGAGGGTGGAGTATCTATAAACTAGGCAACTGAGTTCATGACCATGTCCTGAGCTTTGTTGATAGAAGTCTAGATGCGAGAGTCACTTCATGAGATGATGTTAAAGCAAGTGTGATAGCAAATCTCTGTAATCCTGGCATTTAGGATACAAACATAGCAATGCCCCAAGAAGTTGAGGCTAGCCTGATCTACGTAGCAAATTCCAAAGCTCCCCAAGACATCATTCTTGGGGAAATGTGAGCAAGCATCTGTTCACTCTAGAGAACAAATGACCGATCAAGGTAAGGATACCACTGACGTTCACCAAGATTCTAAGGTCCATGAAGCCATAATTTGATGGCATTATTTGAAGTGCTAGAAACTTTAGGATTTAAGATGTACTTGGAAGAAGTAGGTAACTGTAGACTTCCATTAAAGGCGTCTCTCTTTCCCTCCCTCCCTCTCTTCCTCTTTCTTTTCCTCCCTCTCTCCTTCCCTCCTCCTTCCAACACTCAGCTCCCAAGCCAGCAGGAAGTGAAAGGCTTACTCAACCAAGGTCTCCCACCATGATGACCTCCTTCACCACAGCCCCAGCAGAGCCAAATGGCCCTGAACTGAAAGAAGGATCCAAATCAAATTTTTCCTCTGTAAGTTATTTTCCTCAGGCATTTTTTTTTCTCAGCAACTCAAAGACACGTCCAGATTCTGGATATGATGAACTAGCAACAATAACAAAAACAGTTGGGAATGGAAAATAACAGCTGTCCCGGAGTAAATCAAATCTATAGCTCTTCATGAGCTACTAAAAGTGGAGTAAGGAATAATATCAGAAAAAGAGAAAAGAAAACAAAACAAAACTGGGTTTTCAGAGGTAGAGACAGGAAACCCAGAGCTTGCCTGGGTTACCTGAGACCCATCTTAGCAAAAGAAAAAATTAACCAAAAAGAAAAAAGAAAAAATTAAAATTACTGTCAATGTATGGATTGCTCTAAAGCATGCTGCAGACTGAGTGCCTGAAATGACAGAGACCTGTTACCAAGTTTCTGAGCATAAAAGCCATGATACCAAGAGGATTGGGTTCCAGGAGAGGTGTCTATCTTTCTGACTATGTCCTCAAAGAGTTTTCTCCATGCATGTCTTCAGAGAGATCCTGGATTTCTTCGTTTTATGAGGACATCAATCTCAGGGGCTCTGTTTTTATGACTTCATCTCTATCCTCCCAAAGGCCACATTTGAGAATACTATTGTTCTGGGAACTAGAGCTTCAGTGGGAATTGGGGAGGAGGGAATCAAGACACATTGACTCCATAGCAAATACCAACATAGCTTACAAAGCCAGAAACCCCTTAGTTATGTTATGAAGGATCACAACTAGGTGATGTCATTGTTTTCCTAAATAAATAAATGGGACGAATAAAATGGGTTTGGAATCGTGAGTGTTGAAAAAGAGACGCTAGCCAGGCGTGGTAGCACAGAGACCTGTAATCCCAGGGAGGCTGACCTAGGAAGATCTTAAGGTCAAGGCCTACTTGAGCTGCTGAGAAAGTTCAGCCTGTCTGGGAAGGGGGAAGGTGGAGGGATGGGAAGGGAGGGAGATAAAGAATGAATGTGAGAGGCAGAGGGAGGACAATCTGGCAATGCATAGTCAATGTTCGGTGAGTTGGTGATACTTGAGCCCCAAGGCTGCACTTTGGGTCCCTGCAACACATGACCTTACACTGAAGGCTGAAATATCAAATTATTGTCGAATGCTGTCACTAGGTATTTAAACATTGTCCTCCCCCCTCTCCCTCCCCCTGTGAGCCATCGCCACCCTTTCTCTCTCATTCCATTCTTCCCTAGACAAACGCTGATTGTAGTGTGCTCCCCCACGCTCATTTCCCACAGGGAAGGAATGTGCTGCCCTTGCAGCTTGGACAGTCAACGGGATTGCTGCATTTCTTTTCTTAGCTAGCAATCTGTCATTTCCATTTATATAAGCCATCTCTTTGTGAGCTCAGCTGGCGTACGCTGGATACCCAGAAGCTAAATCTAATCTAGGGATGCTCGCCCAAGAGCATAGACTTTTCTTTCTCACTCATTCACAGAATTTCACTCCTTCCTCAATATTCTTCCATCCCAGACTCTGATATCCCTCCCCCAGTGATTTATCCACTCAGGTGTTTGTCCCACTCTGCATTCTAGCATCTTGGTTCTGTTGGCTTTTTCTCCACTTCACCTCAGCTACCTGCTCATGTGATCATATCTTGCACACTGGTACCGTCTAAAACTGTTTGGCCCTGCAAATCATTAGCTTGATTGCCTTTTATGAGTACAACCTGTCCTTTTCTAGGGCTAGCTCATTTCTTGCAAGTTAAATGCCTCATAAGGTTAAGGAATCAAAACAATACAGGGTTCCTTTCCAGTGCTTTTAAATGTCCATTCCTATAGACTTTCTCTTGTTCATTGGTCTTTTGTGGTAAAATGTACTAACATAATATTTACTGTTTTAATATCATAATAGAAATAGTATTTGTGCGTGTGCATGTGTGCCTGTTTGCTTCTGTATGTACGCCATGTGCATGCAGTGCCCTTGTAAACCAGAAGAGGGTATGAGATCCTCAGAACTGGAGTTTCAGGCATCTGTGAACTACCTGAAGTGGGTGCAGGGAATCAAACCCAGGTCCTTGGCAAGAGCAACAAGTGTTCTTTATCACTGAGCCGTCTCTCCAGTCCCCCTTTCAAAACCCCCTTTCGGGTTCTATGTGCCCTTTTCCGATAGGCACAGAGTATATTTGGAATGAGCAATCACCTGACTCCAGTCCTCTCTGCATGTCCCAAACTTCAGCACCATACCCATTAAGCAATACCTGCATTTCCTCCTCTCCACACCCCATGGCAACCTCACTGTCCCTTCTGTTTCTGTGAACTTCAATACTTTAGGAACCTCATGCAAGTGGGACCGTATCATATCTGTCCTTTTGTGTCTAGCCTATTTCATTAGCACAATGCCCTTAAGGTTTATCCACATCGTACCCTGTGTCAGTATTTTCATGCCTTGATGATAGTGCCATATTTTGTATATAATTTTCTTATCTCTTGATGGGCCTTTAGTTACTTTTCTATCATTGTGACAAAACCCCATGGCCAGGGCTGCTTACAAAAGAAAGTGCTTAGTTTATCTTCCATTTCCTGTTGTTTCGAGTCCATGATGACAGAGCAAAGGTGGCAGCAGGCGCACCTGAGAACTTACATTCTGACCCACAAGTAAGAGGGAGAGAGACTAAGTTGGGAATGATGGGAGGTTTTGAAGTTTTAAAGCCTGCCCTGGTGTCATACCTCCTCCAAGACCACACCTCCTCATCTTTCCCAAACAGTTCCACTGGCAGGGGACCAAGTATTCAAATACATGAGCCTATGAGGAGCATTCTCATTCAAACCATCACAGGGTGCTTTCCTTTTGTTTTTTTTTTTTGTTTGTTTGTTTGTTTTTTGTGGACAATGCTGCTATGAACATGGATATACTAATTTACCTGTACTTTATTTTTTATTTTTTGAGCCAAGGTTTCATGTATGCCAGCAGTCCTCAGACTCAGAGGATAACCTTGAGATTCAGATTCTTCTGTCTCCACCTCCCTGGCATTGGATTATAGGCATGTACAACTATATAAGTTTAATGTAGTTTTGGCAATTAAGCCCAGGTTTTTGGGCATGATAGATACACACTCTAGCAAAGGAACTACATCCCCAGTCCCAGAGGTGCTTTTACAACCAAGCTATAAAGTTGTAAAGTAACAGTTTAGTAGTTATAAACTATAAATTATAGTTATAAAGTAATGTTTGCTGATTGAGTATGTTTCTCATGGGTATAAGTATTCTATTATAGAGGGCTAGCTAACCCAATTTTATTGAACTCAATCACGAGAGAGAGAGAGAGACAGACAGACAGACAGTATCTGAACTCAGGTTCTCATGCCTGCACAGCATATATCTTACCCAATGCATCTCATTGTCTCCTCAGATAATGAATTCGGAAAAAAAATTGTAAACTCTCCCCGCCTTCACACACACAATAGAATCCTACTTTCCTATGATCCCTGCAGTTAGAAGAATATGTGGCTAGTTTTGATGAGTGGATTGCAAGAAAAAGCACATGTGTGCACCTCTTTTAGGCTGAGGCGATTGAGTTTATTTCTATGTCAAAGCTCTCTCGTCTTCTACCCGTCAACCAAGGAGGCCCCTTGCTCCAGATGGCACAGCTGTAGGACCACTGAACTGCTAACAAAGAGTCACCAAGCAGACACATGGAAGACATTTGCCTTGGAGAGATGCCCAGAACGTCAACAGATATTTTGCAGGAAGTTCAAAGCAAGAAGTAAACAACTAAGATTCATGGAGCTGCTTCTGTGATATCATCTAGCCTATCCTTACCGACATAATAGTAAAATATTTAAGTAAATTGCTGGTTGGCACATAGTCATTATAAATACTTCTACTAAAATGAATGAGGCTGATTTAGAAAAAGCCCCCAAAGACTAAGGTACAGAACAGGGTGTATAGCATGTTATCATTTGTGTAAAATACAGGTAAAAATCCGTGCATGGAATATGCATCCAGATGCCCAGAACTCTGGTAGGAGTAGCTGTTCTGCAGCTATAAAAGGTGTGAGTCTGAGGCCTTTTCCATTGTTTTCTCCTGACCTTCAATTATGCACATGAACCATCTGGAAATGAATTAATGAATACATAAATTTAAAAATGCCAATGAAAACCTGGTATAATGGTACTTACCTATATTCCCAGCAGCTGGAAGGCAGGGGCTCATGTGTGTAAGGCTAGATTTTTTTTTGGTCAAATAAGGGTACTCTCTTAAATTAAAGCAATAGTGAAATAGTTTTTTTTTTCTTGAAGATGAAATCAGACCATAGGAATATTGAGTGAAATATAATAATTTAGAACCTACCAGGAATAATTGCTTGAGAATTAAATGTCTTTATGTATTGATAGAAAAATGTGATCTGGGTAGGCGAGATGGCTCAGAGGGTAAAGGCGCCTGTTGTTCAAGCTTAATGACACAAGTTCAATACCCAGAACCCATGAAAAGCCTGAAGGACAGAACCTGCTCCAGGAAGTTGTCCTCTGATACACGTACTATGACAGGTACGTCTGCACTCATGCTCGTATACACACAGCAATAAATATTTTTTTCAAAACCATTTTGTAGTGATTTCAGCATTGTTAGAACATCATGTCTTAATTGTTGTCCTCTTACTGTGATGAGACAGCAGGACAAAGGCCACCTATAGAAAAAGGCATTTACAACCAGAGGTTAGTCCATGATCAATGGAACAAAAAACATGGCAGCAGACAGGCAGGCATGGTGCTGGACCAGTAGCTGAGAGCTTACATCTTATCTGCAAGATAGAGGCAGAGAGGGCAAAGACTAACATGGACTTTTGAAACCCCAAAGGCCAATCTTAGTGGCACACCTCCTCCAATAAGACCACACCTCCTAATCCTTTCTAGAGAGTCCTCTGATTGGGAACCAAACATCAAGACTGTGAGCCTATGGGGAGGGACATTCTCATCCAAGTCACCACAGTTCTCAAACGTCCAGGTAATAGTACTCATTCATTCCACACTACCCATTTTCCTAGCGCCTGCTTTGTTCCTTCCTCTTCTCTCTTGGCTTGTTGGAATTTTGCACTGATATAAACAACATTTGTCATAGGAATGTCACCGATTTTTCCCCCAGAGAATTCTGAAGAGGAAGACTTTTCAACTACATGAACCGTTGGTACCAATTCTCCTGTGCGTCACTGAGTATTTTCCAGTTTCTCCCACAGGTAAGAGAGCAAATTGGTTGGGGCGTATGCCGAGGTGCAGGGGACTTTAAACAAAAGGAGCCATGTTCTACCTGGAAATGAAAGCTGAAGAGGTGTGGAGAGTACACCAGTAACTTGATGAGACAGAGGGAATCACCTTTCTTTCTCACAGGCAAAAGTAGTCCGGTGACCCAGAAAGGGGTATGGGAGGCATCCTCCAGTCCCAGAGCTCTGCCTCCCAGTAACTGCCTTATGCATGCAGGTCCAGCCATAGCATCACTGACTTGCAGATGGTTAGGCTTGTCACAGCAGAGCCTTTAACCCTTTAACACAAAGGCGTTGATTAACACTCCAAACTGATGATTGTAACTCAGATCAGTCTTCCTTTCCATCCCAGACAACTTCCCACTATTTTCTATTCCTATATGGTCTCATCATTTTCTAGACTGTTGTCTGGTGGCATCTTTTCTAGATTCTATGCTACCAAGCTTTTCTCCAGAACTTTCACTTGCTCGGTTGATCCCACTTTCCCGGTATATGACACCATTCCCAGTTGGTTCTGAGCTTTTGCTATCCCTCTCCCATCAGAGCTGATACTCACCCCTTGGTTATGGTACTTCCCAGGATTCCACAGGAACATCTTGCAGAGTGTTCCATTCTTGGGTGGAATTTAGACAAGGAAATAAGGGGATCAATTAGAGAGAATGAAGCTACCTAGGAAGTTACAGAACTAGTCATCATCAGTATGGGAGGAGGGGTGATGGCTCATCACTGAATTTGCCTGTAGTATATAAAATTCTATCCTCCAAACTCAAATCTTGGGATTAGGGGGATGCTACCATTAGTAAAGCACTTGCTAGCAAACATGAGGATCTGAGTTTGATCCTCAACACCCATACTCAAAACCAGGCATATTGTAGTTTGAATGTGAAATGTCCCCCACGAGTTCATTTATTTAACATGTGGTTCTCAGCAGGTGATGCTATTTAGGAAGGTAGTGGACCATTTAGGAAGTGAAGCCTTGTGGAGGAAGTGGGTCACTGGGGGCAGGCCTTGAGGTTTTATAGCCAGACCCCACCTCCTTTCCACATGGTTTTCCTGTCACCATGTCTCCCCTGCCATGATGGACTATATCCATCTGGAACTGGAAGACAGAGTAAATCCTTTCCCCTTTTGTCAGGGTGTGCAACCATATCAAGCAATGTGAAAAACAGACAAGACAGTAATGCATACCTGTGATCCCAACAATCAAGAAGGAGAGGCAGGAAGTTCAGTGTTATGCTGGACTATGAAGTGAGTTACGGCCTGCCTAGGTTAGATGAGAAGAAGAGAGGAAAGACATATGGGGGGGGGGGAGAGAGAGACTTGCACAGAGAGATACAGAGACAGAAAGATGGAGACAGGCAGAGGCAGAGGCAGAGATATGGAGAGAGAGAGAGAGAGAGAGAGAGAGAGAGACAAAGAGGGAAAGGGAAGCAGGCAAGCTAAATTGCATTTTAATAAACTGCAAGAGTTTGTAAAAACATTTTCATAATGCTGTAATTCTGTTGTGTTGAAGCAAAGTTGCTTTTAGTATACATGACTTTCATGGCTTGTTATAGGAGTCTGTTTGTGTGTTACCAGCTGCACAGACTCCCAAAATAACCACACAGAAACTATATTATCATTATCATCATCATCATTATTATTATTATTAATCAGCAAGAGGTGTCTTTATTGATTACAATATTGTTTGGCCAATAGCTTAAGCATATTTCTGGCTAACTTTTAAATCCTAAACTAACCCATCTTCATTAATCTGTGTATTGTCACGTGGCTGTGGCTTACCGGCAAAGTTTTCGCATGTCTGTCTCTGTTGGCTGCATGGCTTCTCCCTGACTCCACCTTCTTTCTCCCAGCGTTCAGTTTTGTTTTCCCTGCCTGGCTCTGTTCTACCCTATCAGGCCAGGCCAGTTTCTTTATTAACCAATGATATTCCAATGGTATTAACAACATGCAGAGGGGAATCCCACAACAATGGCTTACAGATATTTTAAAAAGATTCTTCTTTTCATTTTACATTTCATAAGTGTGCAGCTTTATAAAGTAGACCACATGCTAGTTTTACTGACATTAGAGAATTGGTATTTTAGTTCTTATTTTTGTTTTGCTTTGTTTTGCTTTGCATTGTTCTGTTGTAAGGTGGAAGAAGGTTTCCACTAAGTCAGTCGGAGGGTGGAGTAGAACTCCCAATTGTATAGTCCATCCCATGGCAGAAACCACAATGGCTGAATGTCCCATTTTCACACTCATAGACACTTTCACTCAGCTGTGTGATCAAGTCTTTTTCATCAGATTTGTCTCTATAAAGCAGAAGCACTGAAGAATAGTCCATGGTGCTTTACTTTAGAAACTTAACTTCAAAGAGGAAGAAAATTCCTTTCTAGTCTCATCCTTTATATGAGGAGTTCTCAACTTGTGGGTTGAGACCCCTTTGGTGGTCAAATGACCATTTCATAGTGTTCTCCTAAGACAATAAAACATTACATTATGAATCAAAACAGTAGCAAGATTATAGTTATGAGGTAGCAACAAAAATAATTTTATGGTTGGATGTCACCACAGCATGAGGAACTGCACTAAGGGCTCACAGCATTAGGAAGGTTGCGAACCACTTGTCTAGACTGTCTGGAGAATTGCATCCCAGAATGCTATGAGTACATGCATACGGAAAAAGACATTCAGCATCTCCAAAGTGTTGTGTGACAAGGAGGTAGCCTAGTGTGTCACCTACATTATGTGTCACTGCCTTCCAGGGCAGAAGCCACATGCCCTGACTATCCCCTGGGACTCCTCTCATCTATGCCCTTATGTAAATCAGGAATGGATGCTGCTGCTCGAGAACCTTTTCTGGTATCTGTCAGAAAATTTTTGTAACATGGCAATTACAAGATGTGTCACTGCCTTAAACTAAAAAAAAAAAATACCACAATGTATTGATATACGAGCTCATAAAGCAAGCAGCATGTCTTCCTGTGCCAGATATGAGCATAGTTCTCTTCTTTGCCTGCTTTCCAAAGGCCTGGGCAATGAACTTCTAGATCAGAGTTGCTGCTTCCAATTCAGTAGGGCGAGAGTTACTCTGTGGGAGTGGAGGACATCTTAGAGCATCAAAGATTCTAATGTAGCAGAGCAAAAAGATGGACAAATGAGGCCATTGAGATGACTCTGTGAGTAAAGGCACTTTGTCACCAAGCTTGAATTCAATCCCTGAAATCCCCATGGTGGAAGGAGAGAACTACTTTGTCCTCTGGCCTCTGTTTATAAATGTATGCCCTCCCCCACAATGTAATTTTTAAATTCTTTATAAACAGGACAAGAGGATCATTAAGCTTCTTTTCTTTTCCTTCTTTCCTTCCTTCTTTCCTCCCTCCCTCCCTCCTCTCTTTCTATAAAGACAGGGTCTCATTATATAGCCTTAACTGGCTTGGAACACAGTGTAGACTTGGTTATCCTTGAACTTGCAGAGATCTTGCCTCTGACTCCCAAGTGGTGAGACTACAGGCATCCCCCATCACACAGCTGGATTATATTAATAGATTGTATTAATAGTAAGAGATGCTACTTACAATTCTAAGCATTTGACTCTTAGACTCAATATTAACGGGTCTCCATGTTGTGTCTCTCACAAATTCCTGTGTTCAAACCTAGTCCCCAAAATGATAGTATGAAGAGATGGAGCCTTTGGGGAGTTACTGGCTACTTCTGAAAGAGATACCAAAAAAGAAACCCTGTCCTCTGTGAGGACATAGAAAGAAGGCACTACTGGACATTAAATCTGCTGGCACCCTGACCTTGGACTGTTCCAGCCTCCAGAACTGGTAGAGAAGGAAAAACCTTATGTTATGCATGAGTAACCCGTTCTAAGGTATTTTGTTAAATAGTTGTCTCAGCCAAGACATTGTGGGTGGAGGAACAGAGAATAAAAAATGTTTCTGGTTCAAAGCTGACAGGCTCTTTGGTTACAGCTAAGTTTGTGTCCCAGAGATTAGGTGTGGAGTCTAGTAAGACCAATAAGAGCCAGAGCCAGGTGGGAGCTGTTGGGATACTGGAGACAATGCCCCTGTGATAGTGAGTGTTGTCATCTTGACACAAACTAGCAGCACCTGGAAAGGGGCTTCTGAAACTGTGAAGGACCATCTTGATTATGTCAGCTGAGGCGAAGATTCCCTCCCTCCCACTCCTGTGGCATCATGTCATTTCAAGGAGTTCTGGACAGCCTGAGAGTGGAGAAAGCAAGGCCAAGCACTAGCAAGCGTGCCCCCCCGAAACTCAGTCAAATACCCCCTTTCTTCCATGAGCTGCTTTGGCATTCCATGATGCTTTGTGACAGCAACAGAAGAAGCTAAGACAGCCTGGAAAGGCACTGTGGAACCCTGGCCCCTACTCCATCTTTTGTCCCCCTGATCGAGGGGTGAGGGTTTCTTCACTGCCTTAATGCTTACGCCATGATGTGCTGCCTCGCCACAGGCTTACACTAACAGCACAAATTGATCATAGACTAGGCCTTGCAAAGCTGTCCGCCAAAAATAAACCCTTTCTCTGTATAAGTTGATTACCTCGGGCATTCTGTGATAGCAACAGGAAGCGGATGAGTAAGAATTTACTATCTCTCCTTCTGTGTTTAGGTTTGGTTTCCGTGCTACTCACTCCAATCTGCTTCCTGATCTCTCCCCTTTGAAACAGAATGTTTATCCTATACATACTCCGCTATGCCTTGAAATTGTGTAACTTGTTATGTTTTTATTTTACAGGGACTAGTAGCCAAAGAGTTCTTCTTCAGACTCAGAGGAGACTTTCAACTTGTACTTTTGAGCAACGCTGAAACAAATCAGAACTACTGGAGAAAAGTTTTGTTTTCATTGTGAGGTGTGCATGAACTTTGGAGCTTGTGCTATGATTTTGGGTACAGTCTGAGCCCAAGGTTTGTCATTACTGTGAAATTTTGGGGAGATGGGACAAAAAGGGGGGTAGCCTTTGCTTGATCTTCCCCTTGCTATGGTTTTAGGTTTTGTAATATGATTTCTTCCACATATCCGAGACCTACCATTTCATTGTAATGAGTCTGTAATGAGATCCTCTACTCATAGAGTTAAACTAAGCTAATTCTAGTTGCTTTCACCTTAAATGTCTAGAATTTAGATCTTAATAAACTTATTTTCTTTATGACGTTAGCTTGTCTCGGGTATTTGGTTACAGTGGCAAGAATGATTTAGAAACACATACTGCATCTATAGAATTGCATCCCAGATTGCCAAGACTGCATCTATGAAATAACATCCCAAATAGTCCAGATGTTATTCCTTAAACTATAGAACTGATTACTTGTTGTATAGCTATTTCTTCCAAAATAGAACATTCCCTCATGTAGGGAAGCTCCTTAAGTAAACAACCCTCGCAAGTCTCAGAAAGTTCCTAAATTTTACAAGATTCACAAGACCCTTCTTCAAGAAGCAGTAGCAATTGCTTCAGAGAGGAGACTCTCTAACCTTGTTGTTGTCTTCAGGCTGTGTAAGGAGTTCCATGAGTACAGGTTTGGGGCTCATCACCCACCCTACCCTGGGGCAGGTTTTTGATGATCCTGTAAGCAAGTAACCCCATCAAGTAAAGGAAACGAATCACTATCTATCCTTGGATAGAATTTTTTTTTAAAGATTTCCTTTTTTTTATTAGTAGCAGAATTGTTTCTTTGCTCTTTCAGTGCTCTGTCTGTGGTGAATAGATGCTTGTTCATGTCTTCCCAGGAAAAAGTAACATAACAATACTCCATTGGCTTTCCACCATTTTTTGAAGGCAGCTCGCTTTCAAGTGATGTGGCAATGTGATGTCTGTGGTTTCATGAACGTTAGCATGCTGCCGAATTTCGCTAAGAAGAAAAAAGATCAAAAGATATTTTAAAGAGATTTCTAGTGAATAAAACGTTCATTAAGTCCACAGATGGTGATGCCTACAGCTATATGGTAAGATAAGCAAAAATTGCAATCTAAATGAAATGTCTGTTCCAGTAGCGACAAAAACTGCCTGTTCATAATGGCTTGTAATCACAGTAATCCTATGTACCTTTCGTTTCCATTCATTTTGGGTACCTCATTGGAACCTCAGGTTTAATTAATGCAGATGTTAAATCAGATACTCATCAATGGCATTACTGGGCCAGCTAAAGCAGGGAATGTCCACATTTGGAGCTCCTGCATAGCTATATTCATCTCAGTGTGGCCATTGTTCTCAGGAGCTTATGGACCAAGCACGAGCGTGTTTCCAAGAATATTGTGTTTCAGTGCAGACCTCTCTCACTCACTCTTTACCAGGAGCCAATAGCCGCTGCAGTCTAGTTGTCGGAAGAATTATTACTTGGCAAAGAGGATATGCTTGCACTTAAATACCCCAGTGGCCTCTGCTGTGATTCTTGTATTGGCATTTTCACAGAGTTTAGAATACATGCCGATAGACTACAGAAATGTTGGGTTCTATTACAGGCCAAGTATCAGAAGCTGCCTGCAGTAAAGACCACGCAACTGTGATCGCTAATCTTGTTTATAGCCTGACACACCAAGAAGAGCAACCCACCCTGAAGAGTTCCTTCATCAGATTGTCCTGCGGGCATGTCTGTGCAAGCATTTTCTTGATTTCTAATTGATGTAGGAGACTCAGCCCTATTGGTGGTAGCATCCCTCAGTGCCTGGCCTGGCCTCCATAAGGAAGACAGCTGCATAGGAAAGAGAGGGTAAGCCCACCCGAAGGCAGCATTTTCCTGTGGTCTCTGCTTCACTTCCTGTCTCCAGATTCCTGCCTTGACTTTCCGCTCTGGCTTTCCTGGATGATGGACTGTAACTAAACACCTTTTCCTCTAAGTTGTTTTTGGTCAATAACAGAGAGCAAGCAAACATGGCCAATTACCTAATGGTTTGTTTTTGCTTCTGTTTTTTTTTTTTTTTTTTAATCTTAGTCACCATTCAAAGCTTGAGGCCATTCACGTCACCTTGGAAGTGGATCAAAGAAATACACATATTATCTGTTGATTTCAAAACCCAATGAGGTGTATCAAGGACGGTGTGCCTTTCTTTAATGGTTTTTGTGTGCAAGGTAGAGTGGCCTATCCTTCCTGATAAGAAGTTCATGTGCTTCAGACAGATACAAGGCCCATACCAGGTCATTGCTTGTTTCTATTTCTGCATATTACCAGCTTGATCACATAATGTAGCTGACTGGCAGAAATCCCTATAGAATAGTAAGACAAGTAAGAACCCTATGGACTAAGTTGTGGTCAGAGCTTATGTTTTGTTTTCATGACACAAAGAACTATATTGCTGTTTCTGCCAGGTGCAAGGGGACTGTTTCTGTGCGTTCTTCTCTTAAAATTTTTTTTTAAAAAATGCTTGTGTTGTATGTGTTCACACATGCACACACATGCAGGCATACACATGCACACATATGCATTCATGAGTGTGGAAGTCCAAAGAAGTTCAGAAGAAACTGTCAAATCCCAGGATCTAGAGTTTAGGTGGGTGTGCTGAGAGCCAGCCTCTGCCCTCTGTAATAGCAACGCACGATCTCAACCATGGGGTGATCGCTCCAGCCCCGATTCTTTAATTATTGAAATACTGTCTTCCAGGTCAGAGAGCATAAACCCTAAACTGTTCTTACCTGCTCCAATAAAGAAATTTGATTTGATCTGGATTGGCAGTGATGATTTGATTAACTTTGTGATAACCAACTCGACAGGAATGTCTATGGAGCATTTTCTGAGCACCCAGTGAAATCCACACTGGTTAAACAAGGTTCTTCAGTACCTTTTAGTGTCCCACAGTGGCATTGCTATTGCTTCCCTTCCTTACTTCTTGATCCCCTCCTCAGTACATGATATATTAGTTACTCTCTGCTGCGCTGTGACAAAATGTCAGAGTCAAACAACTTTAGCAAAGAAAGGGTTATTTGGGCCTATGACCTTGGAGGAATTTCGGACCATCACTGTGGCAATGGCATAGCTATGGAGAAGCTCTGTCCATAGCTGCAGGAAGGAGTTGCCAGAGCAGCTTGCATAGCAATGAGTCAGGCACAGAAAGGACTAGACATCAAAGGCACCATCTTCACCCAGCCTTCAAGGCCCACCCTAATTACCTGTTTCCACAAGCCCCACTTCCCAAAGAACCCACAACCCCGCCCCCCAGCAGTGCCGCTGGCAGGAGACCAAGGGTTCAAACTGGAGCATCTAAGGAGCATTTTCTATCCAAACCATAATATAAGCTACAGCTCTTCTTTTACTTAACTACATAGAGGAGGAGGGGGGTCAAGGGCTTTCCCTTTGTCCTTTCTACCTTAATAAGTGTGGTGATCATATAATTTAAAAAACCAGGATTTTATTTTTAGTTGAGGCAGGGTCTTTTTTGTAGTCTGTGGTGTTCTGGTACTCACAGAAATCCACCTACCACTGCCTTCTGAGTGTTGGGGTTGACGTCATGTACCATCACACCAGGATAATTGTTTTTCTAAGAAAAGAGAATACAGTAATAATTGTTAGGAATAAAACCAAACAGTTTATTTTTAGAGGTCCACCTAGGGTCCAGCTGCAGATGAACAGAAAACACTAGGTTCCCCCTAAAAGCAGCTAGTCTTGCTCTTACGCCATCGCCACCAAATTCTGCCAAGATAAGCAACCGCCCCCAACTACGAACATTAGAGTAGAAAGTGACTAACAGCTAAGTTTGTCTGCAAGGTCATGTGTCTGATAAGTTTTAAAATAAACAGGATGTAAACTTGTAGATGAAACCATGGACCGTTCATAGCTCTTACTGCGAAAAAGACAGATGCAAATAACAAAGGGAAGGATATGACCCAGACTACCTAGGTGACCCACAAGACTGTCCCTGATATGAACCAGACTACCTAGGTGACCCACAAGACTGTCCCTTCCTGATATGACCCAGACTACCTAGGTGACCCACAAGACTGTCCCTTCCTGATATGGACCCAGATTACCTAGGTGACCCACAAGACTGTCCCTGATATGAACCAGACTACCTAGGTGACCCACAAGACTGTCCCTTCCTGATATGATCGAACTATATCGGTGACCCATAAGACTGTCCCATCCTGATATGACCGAGACTACCTAGGTGACCCACAAGACTGTCCCTTCCTGATATGATCCCAACTACATCGGTGACCTACAAGACTGTCCCTTCCTGATATGACCCAGACTATCTAGGTGACCTACAAGACTGTCCCTTCCTGATATGACCCAGACTACCTAGATGACCCACAAGACTGTCCCTTCCTGATTATTCAGAAAAAGGAGGAAGGCCCATGTGTTCAGGGTTTATAAACTATTCCCAATTAGTGTTCGACCATTCTGAGCTGAGACCTGAATTGCAAGTTCATAAGGTAAACAGCCTCAATTTCACTATACTGTCTCCAGTGCTTTTATTGTGAAAGAAGGGTGCTCTTGTTATGAAGTGAAGATCATTGTTCTTCACAATCATATAGAGAAACAGCGAATTACTTCAAGGGTAAAATGTGGAAACTTGACAATTTGTTGGTACTATCTACAGTGATAGTACATTAGAAAACAAGGAAAATACCATTATATAGATTTAGGAATGCTTTCTTTAAGTCTGTGTTCTAACCGTTGAACCGCACCAACAATCCATCTCCACCTGCTAGATATACTACTCACAGACCAAACCCAGTAATCTCTGAAAGGCCTGAGGGTTTCACATTCCCTATTGCACAGAGATTCCCCTCAGTCACTCTGGAGAATGATTAAGCTTCTTTATAAAGAAAACTGCACTACGTAGCTGCTATTACAGGGAACTACCCACACATATCAAGCCACATCCCAGTGCTCTGTGAATATCTGTGCAGACTCAGCCTGAGTTGAGCGAAGGGAGAGCTCTGACTGCATTCAAGGCAGTCCTTGATGTCCTTCTTGAGTCGCTACAAGGTCTTCAAGGAAGGGGAACAACCTTCACCATAGAAAAAAAGAACTCCAACCCTTACAAATATCTCTGTCTTGGTTATTACAGAGATATCCTTTCTAAATAATGGCTCCATCTTTTACCCAGGAGACCCCAGAGAGCTAAGGATCCAACCCCACACTATTTATCACCCCACTCAGCAAATTCTTGGTTTTATAAAAATAAAACTCATTTCAGTTAAATTATTTCAGAGATAAAATATTCTAGTTTTATTTTCCTGTTTTAGAGCAAGCCAGTTTTTACTCACAATGCCGAAGGTGTCTCACACAAATGAAGCAGTACTGCACCTTGCTTTTCTTGATTGCCCCTTCCTGGGACCTACTGTCCACCTCAGAATGCTGAACTACATGAGCGGATACTTGTGAAAATCATACTGCGGCAAGAAACATAAAGCATCAGGACACTGCACATGTAATTGTGGTACAGCTCTTCCTAAGGTCGCTCTGACATTAGCCAAATTCTTTTCTCCAGTGAATACTCATTATGGGTGACTGGAGATGGTAACTGACTTTAATTTGAATGGCTAGGTTGTCAAAGTAACCGACTTTAACAATAGCTTGATTCTTTTTCTGATACTCTAAGAGTCTGTTTCTAGAAATTTCCATTACTTATTCGTCTTGCTGATGTCTTAGCAGTCATAGTTCTTTGTGTTGGATCATTCTTGATGAGGTAGCGGGCAACCTGGGTTCTCAATTGGTAAGCATTTACTGGACAAAATGGTGTTTTCTGGAATGGCAAGAAAACCCGGTATGGAATCACCTGGTTCACTGGTGCTTAACACCAATAAAAGATGAACCAGAAACATAGCACAACAGGTTCTTTCAGTTATATTTTGGCATTATTATTACTATTGTATGCTCATGTGGACTCCAGGTTATGAGATTACACTAAACATTAACTTTCTTTGACCACACCGTACTCAGTCATTTAAGTAGGTATTTTAGTCAAGGCAAAGTATTTGTGTAATTTGCAGTGTTGACTGTGTAATTTAGAGATAAGTCTTTTTAAGAAAACTAAGAATAAAGGAGCAATTCTGGTGTGTGTGGAAAGACTCTAACAGCGCTAACGAAACGTCAAGTGTGGCAAGAATAATGATTCATGCTTTGGAGGGAAGGGGAACAAGACTAATCTGCTAGCTCTAGGACAAAATTTTGCCTCATCAGTAAGTGAAGACTTCCTCTAGGTGAACTGCAAAATGCCATTCAGATCTGTTATTCTATGAGTCTACAGAACACCAGCATGTAAATACCTGAGTAATGACATCTAACCCAATGTTAGAAAAGCATAGTTCAGCTGGGAATTCATCTTAATTCCGTAGAGGTCTTGCCTGGCATGCAGGAAGTGCTGGGCCCAATCCCTAGAACCACATAAAATGAACTTAGTGGCAGGTTCCTATCGTCCCATGAAGCACGATTAATAAAAACTCTGGGTCAGATATTAGGGTTCAACCTGAAGATCTGAAAAGCAAAACAATCAGCTACTGGTTCTTACCTCGACCTCAGTCTGAAATGACAATCCTGCCTCCAGGAATCTCAGAATGAGACTGTCTGAGAGCTGTCTCCCCTCTGCCCCCCACACCCCATTTTATATTCCTCTCTAGGGCTGGGATTAAAGGTGTGCGCCACTGGGATTAAAGCGTGCATCACCTGGTTTCTATGGCAACTAGTGTGGCTACTGGGATTAAAGGTGTGTGTTACCATAACCTGGTTTGTAAGGCTGACCAGTGGGACTGTTTAAATCTCAGATCCTCAGGCAGTCTTTATTTATTAAAATACGATTGAAATGCCACTACAGTTCCAGCTCTTGGAAGATGGGATCAGGGAGATCAGCGATTCAAAGGGCATTCTTTGCTGTAGAGTAAGTTTGTAGCTAGTCTGGGCTACTTGAGGCTCTGTCTTAAGCCCCCCCCAAAGGACAGTTTATTGAAAATGATAAGCTTATAAAGTCTAAAGGCAGTTTGTTTTTGTTTCTGTTTTCCTGTTAGAGAGGGTAATTGGCAGGCAGAAGGGCTGTGGGGCGTATTCCATACTTTTGTCTTCATGTAGTTCATGTAGGTATAGCTAAGAAATTATTCTGTTATATCTGGAAGATGTTCTTGTTTCTCTTTTTGAGACTGCGTTTCATTCTGTAGCTCAGACTGGCCTGGAACTCGTCATGTAGCCCAGGCTGGCCTCATACTCATGTGAGTGCTTCTGCTTCAGCATTTTGAGTGCTGGAATCATGGGTGTGAGCCACTATGTCTAGCCCATGAGGACTGAAAAGTATGTTGGTACACAGAACCACTCTTGTGGGCATTATAAGTTTCGACATGGGTATTGCTCACACATTCATTTTTTAAGTGATTGATTGAGTGGGGATGTATTAACACACAGAAATGGTTCCCTCCTGCCAATATGGGTTCTGAGGGTGAAGCTCATTTTAACAGACTTAGAGGCAAAGGTCTTGACCCACTGAGTCATCTTGCTGGCCCACTCACTCATTCTTGATATGGACTCTATTTGTAATACCCCAAGTGGAAGTTCCAGTCACTATGCCAACTATGGCAATCTTTACTGTTTGCAACAAGCTTTGTGAAGAATAAATGTCACCCTTGCCCCAAATGCTATGCTCTGGAAAATTAAGTAATATTTTCATGTTACTACATTGAAATGTCCTTGACCACTGTTTAAATGACACATCTGGGTATCTTTGGTATAAAATGATGGTGGCTTTGAGACAGCAAATATTGCCCAGAAAATATACTTTCACAGAGACGATGTGGGAAAGAACACTTTGGAAGCAGATGTCCTCCAACCACGGTGTGACTTACAGGTAGATGCAGTTCACTTGCTATGATTGCTTGGGTGGGGGCCATGCAACTCTTTGATAATGACAATGAAAAATAGCACTGTAATATCAAGAAATGAAATTCGAGAAATGGCTCAGCAGGTAAGAGCATCTGTTACTGTGTAGAGCCCCTGAGTTTGAATCTCACATAGTAGCTCACAACCACCTGTTGTTCCTCCAGTTCCAGGGGATTCAATGACCTCTTCTGACCAACAATTATGTATAAATATGTGTAGGCAAGCACTCATATGCATAAAACTAAATAAATATAAAAAGACCAAGAAGGCCTACGTTTTCTTTGAAAGTAGTTTTTGTTGACTCTCTCAAAGGTACTTTAAATAATACTTATCAAATAAAACTATGATTTGGTGTTCCTTTATTTAGAATCCATTTTCCCTAGTGGAAAAATCTGAGCTTTGATCTTTACTGGTGAATCACTCAACAGAGGCTTCAGCGTGTCCGCCTTTATAAGGAATGACTGCACTTGATTCTGGAATGAATTTCCTCAAGGCTTCTTTAATGGCCTGCATTCAAATGCATGATAGCTTTAAACCCTTTTTCAATTTGATTGATTCCTTTTAAATTTCAATGAGTTCCTGCTCTTCCTTACAAACTCAGACCAGTGCTACTGACTCAGAGGCTTGGGGCCTGCCCTTTGGGTGGATTTTGCAGTCGTGGTAGCATGAATCAGTCCAACCCAGACACCCCCACCCAGATCTCCATGTGACTGAAGATGCTCCTGACCAGCCGAGAGACCGACCTGGATTCTGGCCTAGAACAGAGCGAACCCCGGAACCTCCCATAGGACCCACTCATCCTGGGGCTCTGTGCTATGATTCCAGGATCAGCAGATTCCACAGATAGTAGGGATGTCTTTTATCTCAGAAGTAGACCTGGGTTTCTACTGCCTTATTTCTCTCCCCATAGCTTTAGCTAGGAACTGTTTTATTTGCTAATATTCCCTAGCTTAGGTTGGGTTTCGAGCCAAGGACATTACTGCAAGAGAAGCAAGAATAGAAAATCAATATTGTATCGATTGCCTGTGAAAATGGCTATGAATAACTTCGGTTATTTCTTCATAGTTTAAGGATCATTGTTCTAGCTTCCTCATTTATACGTCTCTCAGTTTTTATAATGAAAACGTTAAGTTTGAGCCAAGGACCCTAGGAAATAGAATGTCTATTCAAGTTTGTAAACATCAATAAACAGTGTGCTTAAATAAAACCTTTCAGCATTGGCCTAAGTAATTTTAGTTTTTTCTTTATATTTTTTAAGAGTTATTTTTACTATTTTTAATTATGTGTAAGTGTGTGTGTGTGTGTGTGTGTGTGTGTGTGTGTGTGTTGGTTATGTACCTGTGAATACAAATGTCCTCAGAAGCCAGAGGTGTCAGAGCTAGAGGTAAAAATGATGGTGAGATGTCAGCTGTGGGTACTGAGAACTGAACTCGAGTCTGAGGAAGGGCACAAAGTGCTCGTAACCTCTCAGCTGCTCTCCAGTTGCCCCTTTCCTCCCCGCTTTTTTAAAACAACAAAACCCCATCATTTTCTTGGTCACATCAATAACACAGTAGCCATGCTTGCTGATCTGATTTACTGTGCACAACATTTCCATTTCATTTCAGTATATCAAAGACATATTGTTCATGTGATAATGTATTTATTTTAGATCTGACATTATGTTCAGATACTGAATATAAAAGGTAGCATTTGGCTGACTGTTGACATATAAACGCTTTAGATTTCAGAGAAGCCCCAGAGTGCTATGTCATGCCTTAAGCATTTCAGAGCACAAGGAAATGTATTTGTTAGTTACTGGAACAGAGTTGGAGTAGGAGAGTCAGCCTGATGTGCTCAGGAGGCTCCTGGAGACTGCAGCTAGGGGGCAGCTCTTCAGGGGGGACCCACAATGTGCAGATCCAGAGACACTGATCCTGGCTCTACCTTCAGGAAGGCTGATTCTGGAAAGAACCGGAATCTTGCTGTCATTTTTGATAATGAATCATTTGGTTGCAAGTAACAGAAATGACCTCAGCTGACTCAAATGAAAGAAATATACACTAGGGAAATATGAATAGTCTCAGAAGACAGGAAACACTGAAAACCCAGACTTCGGAAAGGAGATGAGCTCAAAGAGAGTTGGCAACTGTATGCATGGAAGCCCACACTTAGCAGTGAGGTAGCATCCGTTAGGTACCATTTCTTTTTCCGCTGTTGTTATTCAAACTCTGGGTAAGAGCAAGGGATGTAGCTAGGGTCCTGGGCCTTGGGTGGGCACGTCACTTATGTGATGTGTTAATGGGCGATGGGTCTCAGAGAAAACCTGGGAAACCAGAAGGGCAGGAAAACAGAATCAAAACAACAATAACAAAACCCCATATATTCCCAAAAGGTGGCATTTTCCTTATCCCAACTTTTCAAGGCTGTGTCATTCATTGTTCCAATAGCACCCTCTCTTCATAGCAGCTTCATTATGGACTTGACTTCTAGAAAGAATGTCCGAACTTAGGTCAGCTTTGTTTAAACTGTGCTTTCAGGAACTCTTAGCTTTGGTTTGGCTAACATCTGATGGTCTGCTTCTAGCATCATTTTTTAGGACACAGCCTGTTTCTTTCTTCTTTTCCAGTAAGCATCAACCCTGAACTGCTTCTAGCAAGTCTGTCATCCTAACAAGAGGCTTGGCTGCTTTCCCGAACACCAGCACCTGGCACTTTTCCCTGCTACCGAACTTCCCTGAGCTGTTCGGCACAATCGCTTCCATATTTCTCAGCTCTCTCTCTCTCTCTCTCTCTCTCTCTCTCTCTCTCTCTCTCTCTCTCTCTCTCTCTCTCTTTCTCTCTGTGTGTGTGTGTGTGTGATAAATTCAGCTCTTTATATGGTTTTGGCTCATTCATTATTCTATTTCTCTTTTAAAATTTCAGTCAATATTGAGTTGTTACAAAATCCTAAAGATAGTATACATAAGATTTTAGGAACTAGAAAATAATCAAAAGTACTGGCTAGTGCTGGTCTTACAGCCATGCACAGTCATGTCTATGCCTAACTTTCTATATGGGTCTGGGGATTCAAATTCAGGTTCTCACTCTTGGATTACAACTGCTCTTATGTACTGAGCCCGCTCTCCCCAGTCTGTCCATCTGATGTTTTTGAACACAGGCTCTTGGCTGAGCCTGGAGTTCATCTATTTGACTAGGCTGGCCAGTGAGCTTCCAGGAAGCTTTGGGCCTCTCCTTGCAACTACCCCTGATAGGTTCATATGCCCTCACTGTGGAACTCAGCTTTGTATTTTAGTTATTTTTATTTTGGAGATTGTAATATAACTACATCATTTCCCTCCTCCCTTTCTCCCTCCAAACCTTCTCATATACCCTTCTCTGTTCTCTTTCAAAGTCATGACCTCTTTTTTCACAAATTGTTGTAACATACATATATATGCATGTATACATTTACGCATCCTTTTTAAAGATTGATTTCTTTATTATGTATACAGTGTTCTGCCAGCATGTATTCCTGCATGACAGAGCTCATAACAGATCCGCATGACCAGATTACATTACAGATGCTTGTGAGCTGCTATGTGGCGGCTGGGAATTGAACTCAGGACCTCTGGAAGAACAGCCTGTGCTCTTAACCTCTGAACCATCTCTCTAGCCTTGACTTACACATTCTTAAATAGAAAACTTCAACCTGCTCAGTCTGCATAACGATACTTATACGTGTATTTTCAGGGCTGACTGGTATTGGATAATCAATTGGTGTGCTCTTCCCCTGGGAAGACTCTGGCTCTCAGTATTCCTGTTGTTCTTTGTGTGGGGTTGAGGTCTCTTGGGCTTTCCCCAGTCTGTGTAAGATGTCTGTTGTTGTTGTTCTTGTTCAGGTCATTTAGGCAGTCATGCTGGTCAGACTTTCTGAATGTATCTTCTGACAATTCTAGGAGACACAATTTCACAGCAAACTCCTTGGCCCTCTACTCTTTTTTTTTCTTTCCAATCTTTTTATTCCCTCTTTCACAATGTTCCATGAGCTGTTTTGTAGATGTATCCACTGGGAGTGGATTCTACAACTCTGCATTTTGATTGCCTGTGGTTTTCTGGCATAGCCTCCATCTGTTGCAAAAAGCAGCTTACTTGACGAGGGATGAAGACTACTCTTATTTGTAGGTATGATGACAGACCCTTAGAATGTTCTCATGAATCATGTTGGTTTAGTAAAGTGGTACTTGTAGGTTCTCTTCCAAGATACAGGCTTTTAAAAGCCCTGGACGGTTGGCTAGGTTTCCAGTATCAAGCATGATTTCTCTCTTGTTGAGAAGACCTTAACTTCAATTAGAAAGCTGTTGGTTACTGACAAGGTATGTGTGCCACTGCTGAACCTTAGGGCTATCATGCCATGCTGCTATTGTTATAGTTCGTAGGAGTCATAGCTGGGTAAGACTTTAGGCTGCTTTCCTTCTTTGGAAGCTTGCATTGTACCTTCTGGTGTCACGAAAGCTAGTCCTAAGAGAGGAGGTTTTCAAATCACTTCTAGCTCAGGGACCTTGAGGCCTGGAGTCTGAAGTACATGGTATCTTCAGAAATAGAGATTTAGCCTTCCACCTCGGGAGGGCAATCAGAGGCAATAACCTGCAATGTTTTGGGAGTCTGATCAAGAACACAAAAGAGGGCTTCTCATGCTTGGTGTTGGGGTTTTTGTTAGATGGCCTTGGGCCTTTGGTGGAAGCACTATCAGCCCAGATAGGAAACTTTAATTTAAACTATATATGTATATTTGTTCACAGACTTATATTTTTTAGGTACGTAGTTAATAGCATGATTTCTTGTGACTTTTTGGACATCCTTACTGCTATTTTACTCTCCCTGCTCCTTCTTTGTGTTTGTCTCCTGGTCCTTACCTAGAGCTCCCCCACACACTTTCTCCATATCCCCCATCAGATCACTTGTACCCTGCGATTCCCCGCCCCCGATTGCACCCACTCAGGCAATGATCCCTTTTTGCTTTCCTGGTTCTGCAATTACTCCTGAATATGTACTCACATCAGCAGATTTAGAACTGGGAGCCTCCGATGAGAAAGAACATGTGACATTTGTCTTTCTGGGTCTGGGTTCCCTGTCTCGATCTCAATATGACTTTCTTTTAGTTCTACCCATTTACCTACAGAGTTCATGATTTTATTTTTCTTCACAGAGTAATAGTATTTCTTGATGTGTATGTACCACAGTTTCACCATCTACTTGCCAGCTGGAGCACACTTAGGTTGTTTCCATTTCCTAACTTGTAAATAGCAGTGATGAACACGGCTGGGCAATCTGTAGAGTGGGATGCGTAGTCCTTTGGGCTTATCGCAAGGGGTGGTAAAGCTGGGTTTTATGGTAGATTTATTTTTAGTTTTTTGAGATTTCTTCACCCTGAATTCCAGATTGGCTGGAGGAATTTGCATCCCCGCCAGCAATGAAAGAAGGTTCTCTTTCCCCCGACAGCCCTGAAAATACATGTATAAATAACATTACACAGACTGAGCAAGTTGAAAATATGTATTTAAGAATGTGTTAGTAGGGGCTGGAGAGATGGTTCGGAGGTTAAGAGTGCAGGCTGCTCTTCCAGAGGTCCCGAGTTCAGTTCCCCGCCACCACACAGCAGCTCACGAGCATCTGTAATGCAATGCTGAGTAAGGTAAGATGGAATATCAAAGTTATTTTGATTTGCATTTCCCTAATAGTTAAGGACAATAAACACTTTTTTCATATATTTTTTTTCTTCTTTGGAGAACTATCTGTTGAGGTCCCAGCTACATTTTTTTGAACAGGACATTGTTTGTTTGTTTTTTGACCCTTTGGTTTGTTTGTTTGTTTGGGTTTTTTTTTCAGTTCTTTATATAGTCTGGATTATTAATCCTCTGTCAGGTGTATAGATGGCAATGATTCTCTCTGCAGAGCTCAGGCTTCTATGAGTGCTGGAGTCCCAGTTCAGGTCTCCTTGCCTATGCACTCCAAGGACTGAACCATCTCTCCAGCTTCATCATTCTGTCATCATTGGTCAGAATGGGCCCAGAGAACTAAGTTGGAATCTCAGCTCTACTGTGTCCTATGTGATCTAGGACAACTGTTCTTCTTTACATGTCGACTAAAATCACCTATGTTTAATTAAGTTGATGTCACTGTTACACTGTTGAGATCAGTGGCGTTCCTTTATGTGATTACTGTTAGCCAATTGTCCCCAGTACCCTGTTCGTCATGCTCAGATTCTGCTTGCTTCATTTAAAGGTAGAATTCTATAGTATATAAATTTGAATCCTTAAATCCTCTTAAGTTAAATTGGTCTTTTGTTCCTTGAAAAAAAAATTTAATTACATTTCAATTTATTTTGTGTGTTTGTGTGTGCGAGTGTGTGTTCTCACACATGAACAAATGTGCATGCCATAGCTGACAAGTGAAGGTCCTATGACAGACTGTGGTCCTTCCACCAAATGGGTCCTGGGGTTCAAACTTAGCTTTTAAGCCTTGGTAGCAGGTGCCTTTATCTGCTGAGTCAACTTGCTAGCCCTTGTTCTTTTATTTTATCTTTTTGAGAGAGCCTCTCAGGTTGCCTAGGCTGGCTTTGAACTCACTTCATAACTCCTGATCCTCCTACCTCTGACCTCCAAAGTGCTGGGAATACAGGCGTCCATCCCATGCCCAGCTCTAAAACTGGTCTTAAGAGCACAGTCCATCAGGTACCTAGAGATCCTGACCATAAATAAAAAAACAATACATTATATCCACACTCCAGAATTACATGGTCATAGCAAGACACTAGCCATCTAACTTTGACTACTTAAACACTGCTCCCATTCAATCTTCCCTTCAGTCTCCACATGTTCACTCCTGCCAAGTCAATCACCATATTTTTGGATTAGTATTACCCAAAGTACATGCTTCAGTCGAACCATTTACTATGCTAGATTTTTAATCAAAACAACTTCCTTCGCAAAGCTCCTTAAATGTAAGGTTCTTTCTTCTTATTTTTCCATCTTTAGCACTACGAGCATCACACAGTAGGTGCTTAAAAGATGTTTTGTAGAAGGTATAGAGACAAGATGTAGCCTACCTAGGACTTCTTAACAAACTTTGATCTGAAAAATGGCGTTTAAGGATGACTTGTCTGAAAGATCATTGCATTGCTATTTTTAAAAAGAACCATAAACCAATGATCAAACTTAAACACACAAGGCATGCAAAGATCAAATGGTGTCAGATTGCCTTTCTGTGTAAAAAATTCAATTCTTTAGCCCATGTTTGAACTCTTGTCTAATATGGTATTCTGTCATTTTTCTGGTCTCTGAATTTGACACTGTTCCAGGCTGGCCTTGTCTGTTGGCAAGTGGGCTGGAAGAATGCTTCCTATTCAGCCCTCCATACTAAGCAGGACCTCCTAACAGGGCCTTTCCATCTGCACCCCTACACTCACCCTATGCCCCCACCCCCAGATGCTGCCCTGATCTGTGTGAGGAATGTTCTGTGAGCGGTAGCAGATGAAATCCCACTCACCAGTTAACTCCTCTCAGCTCAGACGGATGTGTCCGCAGGGATTGCCACCCCACATCTGAAATTCTCTGGTTGTAATCTTAATGGTTTTTCCTCCTTAAAAGAAATCCCATTGGACTGACAATAAAAATCACTCAGAGCTTCAACGATTGTGGCACTGTCTTGCAAAGATCACTGAGTCTTTTTTAAATCCAATTTAGAACAAATTCTATAATATGCAGAATGTTGCTTTTGGTAAGAGAAACGAGCAGAATTTAACACATCAGATTCTAAGGAGGACATGGTAACTGCTTTAACAGTCCCTGTGTGGGGGTTGATTCTATAGTGGCTGAGTGACTCAGAACAGCATTTCTCTCTGTGGGTGGCGGGTGGGAAGGAGTGTCTTGTGTGCAGGGAGCTAAGTGACAAACACATTTGTGGCCACCAAGCAGGAATGGCATTTGTAAATCCCAGGAGCCCAAAACAATCGCACATAGAGTGCATACATTTAGAAAAGAGCAATCCACACGTAGACTGTATACATTTAGACAAGAGCAATCACACATACATTGCACACATTTAGGCAAGAATCCGTAGCGTAGAGCTCACTTCACTATCTAGTTCAGTTTTCTGAACAGCCCAGCTATTCCGTTCTTACCAACCAGAACTCTGTCTGGTCAAGCACACACCGGCAGTGTATTTTAACTTTCCTTTTCTCCCAAACACCTGGACTCTACCCAACACTATAATCATCCAGCTCCACCATTTGGCCTGTAAGCTATGCAAGGTTAGAATACAACTGGGTGTGGCTTTAGGTAACGAAGCAGGAGCTACTTGAATAAATCTTAAATTTTCTCATTTTTTAAAATTGTGTGCATCTGTGTCTATCTGTGTACATCTCTTTGTGTCTGTGTGTATTTGTGTATGTGTGTGTGTGTGTCTTGAGATGTGGATGAGTGAGTGCCCATACATCTAGAGTCCAGAAGAGAGCTTTGGATCCCCTGAAGCTGGAGTCACAGGTCATTGTGAGCAGTAAACAATATTTATTTAACAAATATCTAGTGAGCACCTATTGTGCCTTTATGTAGAAAATAAAGCACTAAATTTGGGGACTGTGGAGAGAAATTTGCAACTTTCCTTCCCCTAAAGAGGTTAGATACCACTGACGATGTGGTCTCTGTTAATTTATTGAAAATCAGAATATTATGCTTATGCATATCTTTCAGATAAAACAGAAAATATAGGTTACCTAGAACTTCCAGGCTTCAAATATATCAATATCAATATTAGCTGCAGTATGAGGCTACCAAACCTAGGTTATGCTAATATTGGCAATAGTAAATAGGGCAATAATACAATTTCTTTGTAAACTGACAATGTAGACAATGTTGGTTGGATTGTAGCCATGCTTTTCACTTTTTCATAAATTTACAACAACTGATGGGTTTTCTCTTTGCATATAAATATAAATATTCTCCTGGGATTAAAAACTAGTCTAAAAGAACAACACAATGTCTATTTAAGTATTTAATATGGATCAAAAAAGTCTGCCAACCTATCATAACCCAGAAGGCTTTTTTGTTTTGTTTTGCTTTCTTTTGTGTTTGTTTGTTTACAAGATTTCCAGTTGGATGCCTGCTACTGCTAATATTTTTTTGAGCTGGAAGGTGCTAATTTTTTTTTTTCGAGACAGGGTTTCTTCGTAGCTTTTTGGTTCCTGTCCTGGAACTAGCTCTTGTAGACCAGGCTGGCCTTGAACTCACAGAGATCCACCTGCCTCTGCCTCCGGAGTGCTGAGATTAAAGGCGTGTGCCACCACCCACCCAGCCGGAAGGTGCTAATTTTAAAGCCCCAAACATAATTCCTATTAAAGCATTTTTCTTAAGGATAGTAATATTACTTGGAAATTCTGTTGGCTTTTGAATCAACTTGGGTATGTTGCTTAATGGGTTCAATAACACTAACCAATCCTGTCATTATGATTCTGTTAAAAGGTAGAGAGGTGGTTATTTGTCATCCCTTAACTAGTGTTACACTGAATTGGGAAGTATAAGAATTATTGATACAATACAACTTGGTAAATTGATCAGAGTAATTTCCTTGTGCTTTGACGTCCCTTGTGGTACTGAAGTGGGTTAATCTTGAAAATAAGTTAAAGATAGTAAGGGTACCAATGAGGATTCTGAAACTTGCCAATGATGTATAACTGTGCTGATTTTAAAAATGTCAAGCCCAGGAATCAAATTTGTGTACCCTATTATTCTAGTGTTTCTGTCTTAGCTAAAGGATCCAAGAAACTCAATGAATCTTTTTTGTTTGTTTGTTTGTTTTTTTGTTTGTTTTTTTTTTGTTTTTCGAGACAGGGTTTCTCTGTGGCTTTGGAGCCTGTCCTGGAACTAGCTCTGTAGACCAGGCTGGTCTCGAACTCACAGAGATCCGCCTGCCTCTGCCTCCCGAGTGCTGGGATTAAAGGCGTGCGCCACCATCGCCCGGCATCTCAATGAATCTTAATGATAAATATTTTCTCATTTAAATGGAATTACAATGAGAAAGTTTCAATAAATAACAGCTGATTTGACCCTCACCGGCTGAAACTGGTCAATCATGATTATATGGATAGGAAAAATAATATGTCCTGTCTTTAAATGCTGATTAATAAGAAAAAGAGGAGCATAGGGCAGTTACAACAGCAACAATCACACACGACTCATGACTGCTCATTGCTGCTTTCAATTATTCTATAGCTCATTCAAACAAAGGTGTCTAGGACTGGAGAGATGTCTCACTTATGCTCATATAGAATACCCAGGCTCGACTCCTAGTACTTACCCAACGGCTTGCAACCATCTGTAACTCCAGTTCCAGTGGATCTGATAACTTCTTCTGAGTTCAGTGGGCTCCTACTCACATATAGTGTGCATACACTAGGGACCCCCCCCCCAACACACACATGCAAAATAAATAAATAATACTAAAAAATAAATGTTGGTGTCTCATTTAATAGGGGAATGTGGATAATAAAATAATCCATGCATACCATTTCAAACTGACTTTTTTAAAAAAATCATTTGGTTTAAATAGTATCATTACTTACTAATTTTCACAAATTTTCCAAGAACCCCATAATTAAATGTTACATAAACTTGAATTTTGATGAGCTGGCCAGAAGCTACTACAAAGAAAAGAACTTTTGCTATCATTAGTTTGTTTTTCCTCTTGGCCTTTATGCTGCATCAGCTTGAGGTCAATTCTAATGATGCATGAGTCTGTCATCTTCCTCATCTTCATGTTAAGTTCTTGCTCGTCTATGCTGAACTGAAGTAATTTAAGACGCCTGGGGATTGACTGAGTCCTCAGGCTTCTATGACTAAGAGTGAAGGTCACTCCCAATCTAGAAAGACGGTGTAGATCTATTTTTCTTGTTCCCTTCCACTAAACACAGCTATGATCCCTTAAAATGATGTGAAAGATGATTGGAGAATTGTGAAATAAATATAATGAGGAGAAGACATGGTAGTTTGGGACACCAAGATTACAGATATCATAGCGTATGCGCCAATAATGCGCTCTCTCCAGAGACAAGCCCATGGCCGGCTGTCCTGTATGTCCTTACACAACAGCGGAGTACTGCCTAAACAAAAGCTGACTTTCAGTCTAGCAAAAGAAAGCAGCCCATGACGTTCGTTTCTTTCCCTGGATCACACTGAAGTCTTTCTGACAGCCCTTCGTGGGACAGACAACTGCTCATAAAATAAACTGGGAACTGCCCTTGGACATCAGTGCTTGAAGAGTCTTCTTGATCACCACTGGATCCAAGCCTCTTCTTGTTGCTTAGTAATAACCCTGATGGCAAGGCAGAACTCTCAGGAGAGACCGGGATCTGGTCAGCAAAGTTTATCTGTTCCTATAGACGATCTCCTTACCACCAGAGACACTAAAATGGTGAGCAAAGGGGCCAATAGGGAGACACCAATAGTGGTGCTTTTAAATTGAATTAAAACATTCTGAAAACAGTATGCAGAAAAATTCCCAAATGTACACTGTGACCAGGTGGCATTTATTATAATAGGCAAGCAAGGCTGGTTGAATATTTTCTTTAAAAAAAAAAGTTAATTTTATCTGTGGGCAGAGAAATGACTCAGGGGTTAGAACTTGCCACACTTGAAGAGGATCTGAGTTCAGTTCCCAGCACCCTCATGGTGTCTCACAACCATCTATAACTCCAGTTCCAGAGTGGTTCCTGCTCCTTCTGATCTTCAAGGGCATTGGCACATGGTATACAGACATATATGAAGGCAAACCAGACGTGTAAAAGTAAACAAATCTTTACAATGTTATTTTATCTACTTCATCAATAATCTAATGAAAGATAAACCCCTTTACTTGAACAATGTTGTCCTTTGCTACACAGAGCTTTGCAAAAGCTTCAGGGAGTCACATTTATTAATTATTGGTCTCAATGCCTATGCTACAGATACGCCAAAGAGTTCAAGACTATTCCTTATTTTCCCTTTGATCAGATTCAGGGTATTGGACCTTACGTCAAAGTCTTTGGTCCATTTGGAGTTGAGTTTTGTGCAGAGTGACAGGTATGGATCTAGTTATATTTTTCTACATGCAGCTGTCCAGTTTGAATAGCACCATTTATTGAAGATGCTCTCTTTTTTCCCAGTGTGTATTTTGGCTTCTTTGTAAAAAAATTTTTAGGTGTCTGTATGTATATGAAGTTATGTTTAGGTCTTCAATTCTATTTCGTTTATCAACGTGTTTATTTTTATGCCAATACTATGCTGTTCTTATTACTATAGTTCTATAACACAGCTTACAATCTGGGATACTGATGGTTCCAGCAGTTCTTTTATTACTCAGTATTGTTTTAGCTATACTGGCTTTGTGTGCATGTGGTGTGTGTGTGTGTGTGTGTGTGTGTGTGTTTCTGTGTGAAATTTAATATTGTTTCTTCAAGTTCTGTGAAGGATTGTTTTGGAATTTTGATGGGGATTACACCGAATCTGTAGTTGGCTTTTTGTAGCATGGCCGTTTTCACTACCTTAATCCTAACCAATGCATGTTCATGGGAAATCTTTCCTCTTCCTATGTCTTATTCAACTTCTTTCCTCGATGTCTTAAAGTTTTTATTGTACAAGATGGAAATATTTTCCATGCTTGAGTTGCTCAGAAACCAAAATCTCAATATCTAAAAGCCAATAATGTGATGAGACAGCAATCAAAATAAAATGTAGAAGTAGTACCCTACAAAGGCTATGGAGAAAGCAATAAGAGAATGCACAGATGTTCAAACTTATTAGCTTTTAGAGAAAATGCAAGTCAGCAGCGGAGAGGGATGGGCTATTGATACATGCAACAGCTTGGATGAATTGCCAAGAAATTATGCTGAGAAATGAAGAACCAATCTCTGATGGCTAAACATCGTGGGATTTCATCTATATTCATATTTTATAAGTAGAGACCAGGGACAGGGCCAAATTAAGAGAGCTTTCTACAGGAATGATACCCAAGGGATCCTTCTGTGCTGTTTGTTAGAGTTGCATGTAAATATATAATTATCACAATAAAAATCACCTTAAATTTAAATTTTAAAATAATTTACCACAATATTTAGAAACTGAATGACATCTTAGTATCTGTAAGTGGCATTTTTACGTGTTTTTGAGGAAGGGGAAATTTGTGCATAAATTTGAGATAATCCAAATATTTTAAGCTTATAATAAAGGCTTGTTATATTCAGGGAGAAAGGATCATTTTGAATAAAAAGCATATGTTATAAGAAAAGTACAGCTTGTGGTGAGGAAGGGGAGAGCAGGTGAGCTGACCAACCCTGCAACTACCCAGGCCCAGAACCAGGGTTACGAGCTGGCCCATGCCAACATCCACCCTGTCTGTGATCTACTGGAGAACGTGAAGGGACCGGTCCTGCAGACTAATAGCTGCAGGATCTCTACAGCACAGAGCAATAACAGGATGTCCAAAGGAGTCCCAGTGAGGGCCCAGCATCGTTAGGGTAGCAGAAACCACAGGCCTTGAACCAGATCAATGGCTCTGCAAAGAACATTTGCAAGTGAAGACATATGGCTAAAACTGTCTACTGTGTGACTCACTGTGCCACACTGTAGCTTCCATGATGAGACTGATTTGTCCTTTTCTTTCTTTTATTCTTCTTTTTTTGTCTTAAATTTTATTTTATTTTATCTTGTGTGGTTGCAAGGACAGAGGGCAGATATGAAGGGATGGAAAAACAAGTGGGATCAAGAAGCATGATGGGAAAGTCACAAGAACAAATAAAAAGTAAGTTAAAAAAAAAAGGAAAAGTACAGCTCTTTCCTACTTTTGTATTAAACCAACTTATGACATGAATAATTGGTACAAGAAGTCCTCAGTGCTACCTTTACCCTCTAGATAATAGTCAAGTGATGTGGGAGTGTCATATATCAATCTGTTGATTTCATTGGCTGAGCAATAAAGAAACTGCTTGGCTTAGCTTAGAGCATAGATGGGAGGAGGAAACAGAATAGAATTCTGGGCGGAAGAGGAAGTGAGGTCAGACTCTGCTCTGCTCCCTGAGAGACTCAACAGCTCTGCTCTGGAGCAGAGACGGCATGCTCAGCTCTCCCAGGCAGATGCACGCAATGAAGCTCCTCCAATCCTGGATGGATGTAGGCTAGAATCTTCCCGGTAAGCGCACCTTGGGGTGCTTACACACATCATTAGAAATGGGCTAGTCCAGGTGCGAGAATTAGCCTGTAACAGCTAGAGTTCATGGGCCAAGCAGTTCTTTAAATGAATACAGTTTGTGTGTTGTTATTTCGGGCATGAGCTAGCCAAGCGGCCGGGGTGTTGGGGACGCAGCACCGCCGCCCTTATTTCAACAGTCAAGGTTACTGTAAGGAAGAGTCCAAGGTGTGCACAGCAGTCACCTGTCCAAAGTTCCTCAGGAGCTTCACCATCAAGTCCCAAGCACAACTTTTTTGTTCCTTTTTGTTTGTTTGCTTGTTTGTTTTATTTTTGAGCCCTGGCTGTCCTAGAATTTATTATGTGAACCAGGCTGGCCTATAACTCACAGAGATCTGACTACTTCTGCTCTCAAGTGAAGGGATTATCTTGATTATCTTGAGGCAAGAAGACCTGCCCACTGTGGGTGTAACCAATCCCTGGAATGGGATCATGGCTTGGAGAAAAAGGAGAACACTAGCTGAACACAAGCATTCATAACTCCTGGCTTGACTATGATGCATGTGACCAGAGGCCTCTTCAAGCTCCGGCCACCAGGAGTTCCCTGCCATGATAGACAGTAGCCTGGAAATGTGTGACACACCCTCCCTCCCTCCCTCCCTCCCTCCCTCCCTCCCTCCCTCCCTCCCTTCCTCCCTCCCTCCCTCCCTCCCTCCCTCCCTTCCTTCCTTCCTTCCTTCCTTCCTTCCTGCCTGCCTGCCTGCCTGCCTGCCTGCCTGCCTTGCTTCTTTTCTCTTTCTAAGACAAGGTTTCTTAGTGAGTGAGTACCTTTCTCTGTTTCTCTCTCTCTCTCTCTCTCTCTCTCTTTCTCTCTGTGTGTGATGCAGCATGTATATGAGGTCAGAGGAGAATTCTGTAGAGTCTCTCTCTCCTTCCACCTTTAGCATGAGTTTTGGGGATCAAACATAAGTCATCAGGCTTGCTTCATTAGATAGCAAAGATCTTTTTGCCTGATGAGCTGTCTTATAGATCTAACCCTCCCTCCCTCCCTCCCTTTTTTCTTTAGGGATTACAAACTGATTATAACACTTTCCCGTTCTGATCTCTACCCCCAAACCATCTCACACATTTACCCATCCCCGCTTTCCTTCATACGAGCCCTTCCTTCTTAGATGGCATTTCTGGCTTCATTCTATAGCCGTGCCAGATGAGAAAATGGACTCCTTCCTGGTCTTTCATTTCTCCTCAGCAGGAATTGGAAGATAGCTAAGAGAAGACAGTGTAAAGTATCAATTTAGTTAACATTCTTTTTTTTTTTTTAAAAAAAAGTAGATTAAAACTGGTACAAAAAAAAAATGCCCCAAATAGTGTGTCAAATGATAGATTAATAGGAATTTTTGCCATGACGTAATGTGATTTACATTGGTACTTAGTTCTGGGGTTTGGATTTTATTTGTTTCTTTTCTTTAGAAACTTATTTAAGGATTTAAATCTGCCATGGGGGAGGTCTCGGGTGCTAGAAAGATCCTAAACCAGCAGCAATTAAGTAATATTTGAGAGTGCCACGGAGACGAGAAATTACACACGTGATGGCCTAGCACTCGGAAATGGCTGTGCAGCAGCCTGCACTCTCGGCGTTTCTATCTGCAGAGTCAGTGGACAGAAACTCTGTCCTCAGACGTACATAGAAATGAGCAATGGGAACGATGCCAATACAGTCTCTCTCCAGACAGCATCTGGTTAGAACCAACCACAAGAGAATTGTCAGTCCAGAGGAGGCAGAGCGAAGGCAAGGGGCCACTTAGCATCCAACATGGGAGGATCTTAATGAAGTCACATTTGGAAAGTGTATGTGAATATCGGAGGTTCTGCACTGGGTACAATTTCATAGGCATTATAAATTCCGTTTCTCTTTGACCTTTGGCACTCTCTTTCTCCTTTATTTTTTATGGATCCTTTCAAAGCATGCGGCACAGCTTTTGAACTCTCGAGTTAATTGGATTAAAATGAAATAGTTACTTCATTGTCAGAGAACAATTTGACTAATAAGAAAAATAAAAGGACCCTATTTTCAGGATTTCTGCTCTGGAAAAGGACATTATAGGAAGGGACATTTCCTTATCCCTTAAAAAAAAGTAGAGGGAAGAAAGTTCATCTTGATGAACACCAAGTTTGAGGATTTTTTTTTCCTGGAATTTTGTTAAAAACACATTAAACAAATGGTGTGCTATGGGGGTACTGTGAAAAAAAAAATTGAAGAACTCCGCAAGATGATTAAGATCACATTAGTAACTTAATCAGCCATTATAGGAATATAACATCATAAAAATAAGCAAATTCCCCCATTACCCATCTGTCACATGATGGCATGAGTGGAGAGCCATCCCTGGCCCACATGAGCCGCACCACTCAAGAGAGCAGGCCCTGGCAGCACAATAGAGCCAACCCTGTTGTTGGAGGGTGTGTGTGAACCAGCCCTAAAGTTGTGAGCGTGGGTAAGCTGTCCCCATTACTCATCTGTCATGTGGTGTGGTGGCATGGGTGGGGGAAAGATGCCCTCTCCCATCCTGCCCATTAACACTTTGAGGCAGGAAGGAGAAGCGGCCCAGAGGTCATAAGAACAGGAGAGCTGGCTGTCCCTGCCCCTCCTCAGCTGCAGCACTGAGAGGGCGGCTCCTATGCCACACCTAGGCAGCACAGCAGAGCTGACCCTGAAGGTGGAGGTGTGGGAGAACCAACCCTGAGGATGTGAAAGCAGGAGAACCGACCCCACCCCTTGCTCATCGCTGCCAGGGGTGAACGAGTCAGGGCAATGCAGGAGAGCTCACCACGGTGGTGAGGACAAAGGAGAGCTGGCAGGATGACCAACTTTGCAACTACCCAAGCCCAGAAACAGTTATGAGTTGGCGCACCCCAACTTCTACCCCATCGGGATCAGCTGGAGTGTGTGAAGGAACCGGTCCTGCAGACCCAAAGCTGTAGGATCTCCACAACACAGGACAACAGAATATCCAAGAGGAGTCCCAGTCAGGGCCCAGCACTGATAGTGAGCAGAAACCAGAGGCCTCAAACCAGACTAATGACGCTTTGCAATGGACACTTGTAAGTGAAGATATAGGGCTAAAAGTATTTACTGTGTGATTCACTGTGTTACACTACAGCTTCCAAGAGGAGACTGATTTTTCCTTTCTTCTTCTTTTCTCTAAAATGTATTTTATTTCATTGGAGAGAGGGAGTTTCAAGGGCAGAGGGTAGATATGAAGGGACGGGAAATGAATGGGATGGAGATGCCTGATGTGAAAGGCACAAGGAATAAATTTTTAAAAAGTTAAAAACATAAGCAAGCTGTACACATCACATCTGTGCCTCCTCCTAGCCTTGAACCAGCTGTTAGCATTTGCTGCTATCTCTCTGAGCGTTGATCAGCATAGAACCAGCTGTTAGCATTACTGCCACCTCCCTGAGTCTTGGTCAGCCTTTCATTACTATGACAAAATACCCGCCACAGATGAAAAGGGACAAAGATTTATGTGGACTCCATATTTCATAGGTTTCCATCCAAGAGGCTAGACCCATTCGCTTTGGGCCCTAGATGAGCTAGAATATCATGGCGGCAGGAGCATGCCGTGCAGAAGCTGCTTGCTTCAAGGCAACCAGGAGGCATGGAAAGAGCCAGAGGAAGGCTGCTGAGGAAGTGTACAGACAGCCCCCATGGCTCCCTTGCTCCAATCCTGTTCCACCTTCCACAGCTTTGACCACTTATTAATAATCGGTTCAACTGTGAACCCATCAGTGGATTAACCCATTGACTGGATCAGAGCCCTCATAACCCAGTCTCTTCTCAAGGACCCACTTTCCCAGAATACACTGGGGTTCAAGTCTTCAACAGTGAGCTTCATATCCAAACCATAATCCCTGGGCACACACTTATTGGTGTGCCAAGTAGCTTCTGGCTGTTTGTAGTTTTGAGACAGGAAGGTGAGGAAGCCTTGTCTATCTTACAATAATTCCTTACACAGTTAGTTACGAGAATGTCTGTGTGATGGCTGTGACTTAGAAAGCTTTGATACACTTGAATGAGAAAGAGGACATGACCGTTCATTCCTAGGTATGGTTGAAGAGAAGGCTCTATTGTAGACATGAGGGAGAGAACAGATAGAGAGATCTAGAAGGGTTTAGACTGAACAGGGCCATGAGAAGAGGGGGAGGGAGAGAGAGAGAGAGAGAGAGAGAGAGAGAGAGAGAGAGAGAGAGAGAGAGACTATTTTGAGTGTAAATTCAGCCCCAGGGAATAGTATTTATCTCAAATAAGGCTTTAGTTTTCTGTGCGCTAATGCTCAAGCAGTAATTGTTACTCTAGGCATTTCAAACGGTAGAGGATGAGATGAGGAAAGCTGATGTAGACGCTAGTAATCGTGAGTGTCTGCAAGAAGCTGCAGTTGCTTCGAAGCTTGATGACTTAGAGAATGCCCCATTCAAAGGTCACCTTAGCAATTCACAGCCTGCCACAGCTGCACTTGGGTGTGGTTTGCAGGGCAGGGAAAGCCGGTGAAGAGATTAGCGGGACAGAGTCCTCTGCCCTTAGTTCCAGTGGGAGAGGTTCTTGAGATTCTTGAGGGAGGATATGAACCCAGGAGTGATCTGGGAATTAATTTGGGCTCTTGGAATGGGATTAAAGTGGGGTTAATCTCCATCACTTAGGTCTGACATAGTTTCTGACCTTGGGATTCCAATGGTTGCAGTAATGTCTGCGTCAATCTGAGATGCACAAAGCTCTTCAGGATGGGCTCCAAAGTGACCTAGGAATATGTAAATTGTAAAAAGTCTTGAAATGAGAGTTTTTATTTTTTTTAAAAAAAAAGAAAACAAAAAAAAAGCCCCAAAACAAGAACAACAAAATCCATATATTTCATGAGATCGACAAAAGTTTACTCTGGAAATGATGTGGTTCCAGGAGACTGTCGAAGGTTAATATGGAACCATGTGGAATATATGTTATTAAATATGTGGGTTTGTGGGCATGTGAGATGTGTGGGCGTTGGATGACGGTGGTGAATGGATAGCAAACAAAACAAACGTGACACTAAGCTATTTATCTATGTAGTATACAATAAACATACAGTATTTAATGTGTATAGACCATATATGCAATGATTATATACACTACATTCTATATACTGTATATTATACCAATGTACTTTATATACATGTGAATTTAGAATATAGGTAGCTATAAACCTATAGTGATTCCTTTTGTGACTACCTCATCCCAAATGAATCTTGGTTCATACTGGCTTTACAGTATGGCGGTGGCCTTATACCACATTAAAGTCTCCTTGGAACATATAATCTACTCGGAGACAGTGGGGACACATATGGGAACGGCACTGCCGAGACCACAATGAAGCAATCATCGAGGAGACAAACATGTCTGTGGCAAGGGGAGAACAGAAACGAGAGCTTTGTTGAGACAGAATGTCTATAGCATGCCGCACCATTTTGAGACACGCTCTGTGTTTAGGGGCCTGGACTCGGTAACCCATGGTGAGTTCATTTTAATCAGATTCCCGAGGCAGGAGGCCTGGCAAAGACTTAAATTGGTTCTCGTATTTTCATTTCCCGGCTCTTAGAATCCCCATTGCTCTTATTTACAGACGAAGTTTCTATATTAAATCAGGGAAAGTTTCTAAAGGCGAGAGTCAGAAATAACTCAGAGGTCCTGGGATCATAGTACACTTCCAAGGACACAGCTTCCTGCCCTCTCCTCCTCACATGCCATGCTCTGGGTGTGACACGGAGTCTCCTCACAAGAGAGCCGATGTGGCACTGGCCGTAGCTGGCAGAGCAGAACACGGAAGGTGGGAGGCAGCATTCCCTACAGCAAAATCACAACCTTTTTTTTTTTTTTTTTTTTTTTTTAAGAGGTGGCCTTGATGGGTGGCACTAAATTCTCTGGGGTGGAGGGGGACCCTTCTCTGACGTCATCTTCCACGTGGACTGCAGTACATGGGGAACTGCTTTTGACATTTGGTAACCTTCATTTAGCCCGCTAAGCAATATTAGTTTTGAGAAAAAAAATGGTTATGTAATTCTTTTTCTCTTATATACATGACATTCATTCATATTAATTAAAGTATATTCTGCATCAAATCCCTCTCGGGACCTCTCTGGCTGGGCTGGCATGTTGTAGTAATGTCCACCTGCTGACTATAAGCCTACTCACTGGCTGTCCTTCGTGGTCTAATCTCACCATAGCAGCTGGCGAGATGTTCTTCAATGTAAATCAGATAATATCAAAGCTCTTGTTAAACTGTCCAGAGGCCTCCCTTTACTCCTCCCATTTGTGGATGTACTGAGAAAAGCACCTACTTGTTATGGATTTTTAAAAGAATTAAGGAATGTGTGCAGAGTATTTTACGGGTGTCTGCATACAGTGGGACCTAATTGATGTACAGGTTTAGCATTGCCATTATTTCTTTGGGGGTGATAAGTGAAGAGTTATTTTATGCTTCTCATTCCTTTTGATCGCTAGAGGCGGTGGTGCCAGCATTGTTAGGGACAATCACAGCATCCCCCAACAAAAATGGCCTCGGCGTGTTTAGAGCAACATAGAGAGAGTGCCCTCGTTATAAAAGCAGCCTCCTCTACCAGTGGTTGCTCATGCTTGTTTCTTTAGAGTTTAAGCTGGTATGTGTTTGTTTTCTCTGACAGGAACACCTCAGAGTGACGGCACATTTCTCCTCATTGGAGACACCTCCTTAGACATAGTGCGGTTGTTCTAGAAGACGAGAACCTCTCTTCTTCAGGTGTCCCTCGGGAAGTCCTACCGTGGAATCCAAAGGTGCCACGGTTAGGACAAACTAACCTAATCACTGTTCAAATTTTGAAATACAACTAGCAATTATTACCAAATACACCAAATCATCACACAAGCAGAAACCTCTATAAATCTAAGCATACATTTGAGACTGTACACACACACACACACACACATACACACACCATAGCAAGAAAAATAAAGGCAGAATAAATAAAAGTATCAGAATAAAATTATACCAGAGTTGGAGACTAAAATGCACGTGATAAGCACGTGGACTATCTGCAGGCTGGAAGCTCCCTAACCTACCAGTTTGTGCACACTTAGGAGTTGTAGTCAGGGGCTTAAAACAAACCAGTTGTTTGAAAGGAACGTAATTATTTTAGGTATTGTCACTTGAAAGGTTTTTTCTTCAGGCCCTCATGATGATGCCATGATATCATGTAGAGCCATCCTCACAAACATTCCCACAGCTGGTGTGGCGGGATGGAATTGCACCTGTAATCCCAGCCGAGGGAGTTGAGGCCAGCCTGGATTTAACAGCAGCCTCCAACAAAGCAAAGAAAAGCTTCCTACAGCTACTGCCGCAGTGAGTTTCCGGGGACGGTTTCTTCTGTTCCTCGAGCAGTTATAGTCACAATGCAGGGACACAGAGTGATAGAGCACACTTAGTTAAGGAGTAGTCCCTGGGCAATGGAAAGTCACAACACCGCACAAGTGAGATACGAGATTCGTCTGACGAAATGTAAGTGTATACTGGACACTAGAAATGGAAGGGCTGCATATTGTTTTTCGAGACAGGGGTTCTCTGTGTAACAACCCTGGCTGTCTAGGAACTAGCTCTTGTAGACCAGGTTGGCCTTGTACTCACAGAGATCTGCCTGCCTCTGCCTCCCAAGTGTTGGGATTAAGACATATGCCACCATTGCCTGGCAAAGGGCAGCATTTTTTAAAAAATCCTCTACAATATTTTTTCACCAAGTTTTTTGGTACATTCAATGTGACAAGGCCATTTTTCAGTAGTATGCTCAGATACTTCTCTTAATACCTAATGGCAGAGCAGACCCACTAATTTGATAGGCATTATTTTATCAGGGCTTAGCTTAATTAAGATTTGGTAGGATAGCTACTATCTAATCTCAACAAGGCAAATGAATCCTAAAGCACGAAGTGGTTGAAGAGGACACTCAGGGTTGAAAGCAATTTAAAGTGAAAAACAGTTTGCTAAAAAAAACCTTTATTGGGCTGGCCAGATGTGTGTCTGGGTCCATTGTGTTGTCTGGGCCAGGGCTGCTGCTGAGGGCCATAGTCTTAATGAAGTCAGGGTCTGTGTTGACATCCGTGCCTCTGGATACGATTGAAGGCCATACCAATGCCAGGGGTCTGGGCCACCACCTGGGGCCATGTTAGAGTCAGAGGCCATGCCCACCTGAATGGTCTGCACTGCCACCTGGGGTCATGGGGATATCTGAGCCCAGGCTGCAGACGACGACCATGTCTGGGTCTGTGGTTCTACCATGACCCGGGTCTGTGTTGATGTCCATGGCCCATGTTGCTACCAAAGGCTACATAGATGCCTATGGTGTAGGCTACGACCTATGGCCTGTTAGTGTCTGAGGAGGACCATGCTGCCGCCAGGGTCATGCTGATCTGGGAGGCCTGAGCTGCCACACAGGGTCATGATGTTATCTGGGCTGGACTGCTGGCTAGGTGTTAGGAGCTGTGAATCCCCAGATCCTGAATTTCTTGTAAACAACTTGTTTTCTTCTGCTCTGAGACAGCTTGCAGCTGCTCTGAGCACAAGACCCTAAAGAGTTCCTGATGGCAGGGGAGTGGTTTCTGGTGTGTTTGGCTGGGGAGTGGCTATCAGTTAAGGAACCCTATGTAAGCTGCCACTTGACTCCAATTTGGAGTGGTGTGGTATTGACTTTCAACACAGACGCAAGGGATGCTGGAAGCCTCTAGAAGCTGGAAACTACAAGCAAATGAATTCCTCCTTACAGCCCCCAAGAAGGAACATAACTCCGCAAATGTCAGAATTTTAGATGAATGAGAACCATTTGGGTATTTCTAACCACCGAAACTACGAAATACTAAATTTGCATTCTTTGAAGTGACTACTAGGTTTGGGGTAATTTACAGCTGTAGAAACGTTATATAGTGCTATGCTATATTTGGGGTTGGAAATATGTGGCTTGCCTCTGAGTCTTTTCAGTGAACTAAGCTACAAAAACACTTGGGAGATCATGACGGTATTCACATTAACATGTCAAATTTAGTTTGTCTATCTAAATTTGTATGTAAAAGGTAACTTAGACAAATCTATACACCAAATCTGGCTTTATACATTCAAACTGGAATTGAGACTTGTGCCTACCACCTGTGTGATTTGCTACTTGAAACATCCCAGGGAGGGAAAGATTTTAAATCCTTTCTCACCAAGGAAGAAATACCGACTGATGCAATAGTTTGAAAGTGAATGTCTTTGTGCTAGTTAGTTTTTGTCAGCTTGACACAAGCCAGACTCACCTGCGATGGTCTTGCTTTAGTTTGCACATGACTTGGTAAGTGTCAGAAAGTTACTAATGATTCTCCAACCATTCTATTGCATAGTTCCTACTAGAATTTTCCATGATTTAAACGATGTCTAAACACTGTGAACATGCAAAATGAAGGTGGTATTATTCTAGCCCTGATATGAATTCCATAGTTATGAGCAGTAAGGAGTGAATAGGATGAAATGCCAGACAAAGAATTCAAGAGAATATTCCTAAAAATATTTAGTGAAATCAGAGGATATAAACAATCTTAAAGATGAATTTTAAGAGAACACAAATAAACAACTAAGTGAAAAAGGAAGTCAATACAAAGACTTGAAACAAAAATTCAACAAAGAGAAAGTTTTACTAAACAAAAATCAAATTGAAGTTTAGAAATGAAAAGCTTAGTTAATCAAATAAAAAACTCAGTAGAAGATTCACCAATAGAATGGATCAAGTGGAAGTCAGAAAGTCATGAATAGGAGACAACACAGATGAATTAGACTGCTCAGCTCTGACAAAGATTAAAATAAAAAGGAAGTATGAGCATAGTGATCTATGAGATAGCATTAGAAGACCAAATCTATAAATTATGGGGGTAGAAGGAGGATAGGAATTTAAGGTTATACACATAAACAAAACTCAATAAAATCATAACAAGAATTCCCAATTTTAGCAAGACTACAGTCCAGACTCATGAGGCATTTAGAACACCAAGCAGACAAGACTAGAAAGAAACCTCCCTAGATCGTATTGTAACACTAAAAGCACTAAAAACGAAATATAGAGGAAAAAAACAAATTGAAAGCTACAAGAGAGAAGCACTAAGTCACAGAGAGATGGACCCTTCACAAGCACAGCATACTTCTCAACAGAACCCTTGACAAATGGGATTCCATGAAATTAAAAGGCTTCATTGTATCAAAGAAACAGCCAGTATAGAAACCATCTGTGGAACTGAAGAAAAATCTTTGCTGCTATAACTCTGATAGAACATTAATATCTAGTATATATAATGAATGGAGAAAACCCAAAACCTCAAGAAATCAGGCAACGCAATCAATAAGTGAGCTAATAAAATGAGCAGACATTTCTCAGCAGATAAAGTCCAAACGTCAATAAGCATGAAAAAAAGTTCAATCTTGCTAGCCAGTAGAGAAATGAAAAGTAATACAAAACTGATACTGTATTTAACCCTAGTCAGAACGCCAGTCATTAAGAAAACAGTTAACAACCAGGTGGGGGTGGCACACACCTTTAATTCCATCAGTCAGGAGGCAGGCAGAAGCAGACGACCTCTGTGAGTTTGAGGCCAGATTGGTGTACAAAGCTAGTTCCAGGACAGACAGGACTACAGAGAGAAACCCTGTCTCGAAAAACCAACCAACCAACCAACCAACCAACCAACCAACCAACCAACCAACCAACAAACAACTAATTAGCAAGTGCTAGGGAAAATACAGACAAAGTCTTAGGGAATATAAACAAATGCAGTCACTATGGAAATCTGTGAAGATGTTTCTCAAAAAACTAAAACAAACAAACACAGCAACCTAGCCATACCATACCTGGCTATTTTCCTAAGGGAACACCAGTGTTTATCACAGCACTATTCAGAAGAAGCTAAATTATGGAACCTACCAACACGACTACTAATGAAGGAATGGGAGTTAAGGAAAGGTGCCTTCTACAAAATGGATTTTTTTTTTAATCCATAAAGGAGAAAGAAGTTTTATGCCACTTGAAGGGAAATGGATACAGAGGTAGAGAATTATAAAGTGAGTTAAGTTCTTCTCAGGAAGACGTTTTTGTTTTCTAGATGTTATGTAGACAGATAGAATCACCTAAGTACATACGGCATGAAAACAGAAGCAAAACTGACTGGGGGCAGGGGGCTAATCGGAGGTGGAAGGTGAGGAAGGGTTGGGTGGTGCGCAGTGGCTCTGCTGAATGTATAGCATATAACCTGCAGGAAAATGACCTTATGACACCCAACAGAACGAAATATAAAATTTTAACAAGCCACTTTATATTGACAAGATCAAATTGCTATCATTTTCTTTCACCTATGAATTGTAATCCTAGGATTTATTACAATTTTTATTACTACGCTTAGTGTTTCATTTTGAGTGTAATAATAAGAAACCATTATTGACACTTAATTACATGCAAGTGAATTTGCTGATATCTGGAAAATCTAAGACCAGATTTTCATTGTAACCTTGACCACGATCTGCAGAACACTGTTTTCACACCACTTATAGACTTCCAGTGAAAAACGAATGTGTAATCAAAAGAAATCAGAAGTATGCCCAGGGCTGTATAGCGTATTTGTAGCACAAATACTCTACAACTGGATTGTCTTAAATATTCCCTAACAAGACCTGGTTTTGTTAGGGAACTTGCAAAACTTAATCCAAGCAAACCAACAACTTGCTTCCCCATCACCAAGTGTCCAGATGGCAATAAGAAATTTACAACACAAGTCAGGCACTGGTGGCGCATGACTTTAATCCAAACACTTGGAAGACAGAGGCAGGTGGATCTCTAAGTTCAAAAGCCAAACTTGTCTACAAAGCGAGTTCCAGGATAGACAGAGCTACACAGAGAAACCCTATCTTGAAAACCAAAAAACCAAAACAAACAAACAAACAACCAAGAAACAAAAAGAAAAGAAATAGAAAGACACAGAACTTAGTAAACAAGCTGATTTTTCTTTTTGTTTCCTTTTTTAAAGATTTATTTTACATTTCATTTTCTATAATGTTAGTGTGTGTGTGTGTGTGTGTGTGTGTGTGTGTGTGTGTGTATGTGTATGTGTGTATGAATGCAGGTGCTTGAGGAGTCCAGAAGAGGGTGTTGGATCCCCTGAAGCTAGAGTTACTGGTGCCTGTGAAACTCCTGATGTGGGTACTGGGATCCAAACTCAGGTCTCGTGCAAGAGCAGTATATGCCCTTAACTGCTGAGCCATCTCTTTGGTTCCCGTTGATATTTCTTGGTCAGCTAGACCATAAACTAGAAAGAGGCCATAGGCAACATAAGGAAATGGGATATTGGACTGAACTGGCTTCTATTATCGTGAACATACATTGACGAGCATACACCAACACATATGAAAGTAGCAGTTCCAGAAAAGCAGCAAGTGTTGGCAGTGGGTCGAAATGTCTGCCGGATCAGGTGACTCAAGCTGGCAGAACACAAACCTTAGGTCTCAGTCCAAAGGGTTAGGCCCGTAACTGGTAGGGTTTCAGGAAGACGCCGAGGTAGACTGCCTGGTGACAGGATGCAGCTGCATTGGAGCACAAAGCCTTGGCAGGGTGTGAGCAGTTTTGTCAATTATCAGAACACAAGCCAGAGTCCAGAGGGACGGGTGGCAATTAGAGAGAAGCAAGGCTGAATTCAAAAGTTCACAGGGCGGTGTCAGAGCAGGAGGCAAAGGGAAGCCAATGCCCGCTCCTCTCCCTTTGTCCCTTCCCAACCTTATGGCGTGCCTACAGGGGCAGGGCCCTCGCTGCTGAGCAAAGAGAAATGCGGGGAAACAATCATCCAGAGGAAATCAGAGTGCCTTTAGAAACGATAGACAGGTGGGGGGCAGACAATATTCCATAAATGTTCACATACATGTATGAAAATGGAGACTAATAGAGGCTGGAGCAAGTTCAACTGATGTTTTACCATGGGTTCCAAGAGTTTAAGACCACATATCCAGTTCTAAGTCTTAAAATTTTACTGTAGGGAATACCTTGAAACTTGCTATTTCCAACCTCCAATTACTGTTCAAGTTGGGTTGGAAAAGAGAGATTCCTTGGGGGGGGGGGCTTGTGGCGTCTGATAATAGCTGTCTATTTAGTGCTTACTGTATGCTGGGCAATGTGGTAAGTATATTACAGATTTATCATTACATTTCATCTTTCTGGTGTCAGGATGCTATAGGTATTACTGGCCCACTTTGCAGATCAACTAAGGTCAAAACTATTTAAGTAGTTTGTGCCAAGAAGGACTATAGAAGGAATCTCAAAAGAGGTAAAAGTCCATCATCGCAGAAAGAAAGCCAATGGAAGTAAGAGTTCTAAGTATCTTCTTGCACCAATTTTAACTTTTGTTGGACTTATATTTGTTCAGTCAAATAAGAAAACAATGCCCCAAGAGAAGTAGATGAGAGGATAATGAAATAAATAATAAAGAGAATAAAGAAATGCCAAGAGTTTAGCAGTGTAAGTTGGTGGAGAGAGGGATGATATGAACACTGGGAATATCCAAGTATGACAGAGATTAAAGAAACAGAATTAGACAAAGAGGCTGACTTCCTTGTTTGCTGTTCAAAGGGCACACGAAGTTCACCCTGCCTTTGGCACCAGTGTAATCCTACCAAGCAGAATGATTTAACAATGGCGTGTGATGATTCGTTTCGAAGCGTGAAGCAGCCTTCCCCAGTGATGTATGGTCAGGTCGAAACTGGAGCTAGTGAAGAAAAGTTCCGTGCAAACTCATACCTGCTGTGGGCTGGCTGGGAGTTTAGGAAGGGCTGCAGTTTTATTTAGGAAGGGAAGCTCAAGAAGTCCAGTGCTCCCCACACAGCAGGTGTCAGGCAGACGGGTGAGTGGCAGAGCTCAAAGTCTACTGTCCGCAGAGCTCAGCTCAGAGGCAGCAGGTGCAGCACGGCCTGCTTCTTCCTCATGGGGACTGACTAGCCACCTAGACTTGTTTAGATGGGGCTCGTGAGCTGTCGTGGGCTCCTGAGATGAATGGAGGGAATATGATTCCAGAATCACAGAAGTCGAACAGGGAGGAACAGAGCAGAGATAAATTATTGAGAGACCATCTAGAGAAGCCAGGATTTGTGTGTTACCCAGAATTCAAGCTATCCTGCAAACCATTAAGAAAAAAAAAAGACAGCTTTAGCTAACTCTTCCATTTTCTACAAAGCAACATTCTCTGAATAGACAATCTTGTTTAAAAGCTGCCAAAATTTAGGACTCTTAATGGAAAAAAAAAATTAGATTGCCTAGCAGGAGACTTAGCCACACTTTTTGGCAAGACCTTTTTTTTTTTTTTAAAGGCATTTGTGGTGGTTATAGATTTTCTTTATTGAAGTGCTTTCTCTTAAGTATATACTCTTTTCCTCCATAAGCTGTTTACATGGTAGTCCAAAGGTAGTGTTTCTTATTTACAATGTGTCTGCCCTTTAACTTGTCTTTTATTTAAAGATGAACGACTTCCTACATGAGATGTATTATTTTGAGGAGTGCATGGGAAAGAATTTTGTCTTTCCAAAGTTTATGTGCTTACACTTTAAATCCTAACACCAGGATGGTATTTGAAGGTGGAGCCTTTGGGAGGTAACCAACTTTAGTGAAAGTCAGGGTGTAGAGACTTCAAGATGGGATTAAGATGGGGACAAGAGAGATCACTGTCTGTCCCTGTCCACACACAGAGGTAAGGGCATTTGAGGACACAAGAAGGCACGAATCCCAAAGTCTAGACAAAAAGCTCTCTTTACAACTTTGCCTCCCTGACAGTTTGATGTTTGGAGTTCCTGGCTCAAAAAAAAAATGTGAGAAAATAAATTCACAATTTTAAAACATTCAACTTGTTATATTTTGTTGTGACAGCCTGCCTTAGTCCATTTCCCATTGAATAACCGAGCACATAGTCTGAGTAATTTATAAAAAGATCTATTTGATGTCTTAGTCGGGGTTACTATTGCTGCGATTAAACATCATGACCAAAGACAAGTAGGTGAGGAAAGGTTTATTTCACTTACAGTTTCATATAGCGGTTCATCATCAAGGAGTCAGGCTGGAAACTGAAACAGGGCAGGAGCCCGGAAGCAGGAGCTGATGCAGAGGCCATGGCGGGGAGCAGCTTATGGGCTTGCTTCCCATGATCTTGCTCAGCCTGCTTTCTTATAGAACCCAGGACCATCAGCCCAGGGATGGCACTACCCACAATGGGCTGTGCCCTCCCCCACTGATTACCAATTGAGAAAACACCTTAGAGACGGATCTTATGGAGGCATTTCTCAACTGAAGCTCCCTTCTCTCTGAGGACTCTAGTGTGTGTTACGTTGACATAACACTAGCCAGTACATTTGGGTTCATAGTACTGGAGGCTGGGAAGTCCAAGATCAGGAGGCTGAGTGGCAGAGGGTGAAAGGGCCAAGGTGCACATAAAAGAATGGACTTGCTTTATAACAACCTGCTTTCAAAGTAAGTCATGCAGTTCTGTGAAAGAATTCACCCAATGTACAAAAGGCATTAATCTGCTCTAGGAAGCTCTGCTCCCATACCTCAAATGCCCCCCATCAGGCTCCACATCCAATGTTTCCCAAACTGTGGTTCAGCTTGAATTAAGAGAAGCCCCCCAAACTGGGGTTTTATTAAACCTTTCCGAAGATCATTGTTCTAAGGTATAATAAAGTCTCATGAAAATTTTGTGATTGTCATAGAGACATTTTTTTACCTACACAATATTTTTTAAGATCCTTTTCAGGATGGTAGAAACCAGCCATGAAATAGCCGGTGTTTCTTGAGCCCTGACGGCACCTGAATCAATACTCACCCTAGACAGGCACTAAGGATAGACCAAAAGCTCCAACTTGGCGAACCACTAAGTTTATTGGCCTTACTTATATACCGTGTCTGAGGGATTGCTTACAGGCGTGTGAATAATGCTCCGCAAACAGCTGCACCACCAAAAAGTCTCACCCCAGCATAGGTGAAACTTTCACTCCTCCATTTAACTTCCCCCACTTTATATATTCTGACACCTACTGAAAACAGGAGGGCATGTGTATGCCCAAACTGGGCACAAGTACCGTAGGAAGGAGTGACTGGGATGGATGTCTAATGACCTTGCTAACTCCTTTCTTCTATGAGGGAACATCGGGCCGATCTTTTTAAAAGCCGATTCTTTGAGAATTCCACATGTGTGCTCTGATCATTTTCCTCCCCGAGTACCTCTTTTATTCCCTCCCATTCCCTCTGGACCACTTCTTCTCAAAAAGTCTGTTCTATACTTCCATATTTCCCCCTCTTGATCCCTTATATTTAATTAAGGCTTTTTGCAATGAGTAAGGGAGGGAATTTATTGGAAGGCTATACCACTGAAGGGAGAGTAAAAACTGCCTCCCCTTCCCTCAGGAGCCAGTCACTACAGATAAGTCCTCTGCAAGGGATGGGGCCTGATGAGTCCCTCCCCCATCTGTGATGGAACATTTACAAGCTTGATCATGGGCAGGTCCTGCACAGCAACCTAGCTGCTTGGTGTGCCTGAGGGCAATGGCCATGCTATGCCCAGCCCACAGTGTTTCCCAGCATCCTTCTTCATCCTCCAGCCCTAACATTATTTATGTTCCCTCTGTGATATTTCCTAAGCCTCAGGCATGGCGTAGACGTGTGTGTGTGTGTGTGTGTGTGTGTGTGTGTGTGTGTGTGTGTGTGTGATGCAGATTGCAGATGTTCCATTTAGGGCCCAACCATTAACAATCACTTCTTCTCAGCACTTTCACCAGCTAGGAATCTGCATGAACCTCTACTTACTGAAAAAGAACTTCTCTCACCAAGACTTAAAGTAGCATTAGCCTTAACCTATGGATATAAACATAAATATTTAGAAGGCGTTTGACACCATTTCAACTTAGCAAAATGACAATGGGAGGTAGATTCCCTCCTCAAGCCTGTGATGTCACCAACCAATGGGCTTTTGATGAGGTACCCAGCACGAATTCCCTCCTGGGGAGAAGGCTTTGAGTCTAGTGAGAAAGTCAGTACTGACCCCCCTTACAGTTATGCCGCTATTGCATTTGTGGGCACATCAGCAGGACGGTCTGGCTTGTGATGTGCAGGGACCCCCACTGGGTATGACTGGTGAGGATTATCTCTTCAAGCAGCCTGCATAGCACCGCCTGGCTCTGTGAAAGGTAGCAAGAAGGAAGGAAACTTCCATTTCTGTTCTGGTTGGTTTCTCTATGTCCTGCAACCAAAATGTCTGCTATCCTCAGCAATGAAATCTTACTTTAGTCCTGGTGGGCAATCCACAGAAGGGAAACAGGTTTGCTGTTTTGGGGGTCTCTGGGGCCTCCCTGGTCAACACTCATAGTGAGTATCACAGGGACTGGCTCAATCTTGTGGACTGCGTGCACATAGTGGCAGCTGTTCAGGAGACCATAGTAAGGTCTGTTATGCTTAGAGAATAGCATTCTAAAGCAATTGCAGAGAAAGTCTGCTACGCAAAATTTTCCCATAGCTTGAGGTAGTTGTCGTCTGTATGTGACTGACATTCTCCCTGAACTTTCCCATAGCTTGAGGTAGCTGTCCTCTCTGTGTGACTGACATTCTCCCGGAACCCTTCCCGTTGCCCCCCTTGATTGCAGGATTCTCTGCAGATGAAGTGAGGAGAATGCGTTTTTTCTACTCCCAAGCTCTGTTGTTACAATGTCTCATTTTGTTTCAGTTTTCTTTTTGTTTGACTACTTGGTTTTTCTTTTTCTTTTCTTTTTTTCTTTTTTTTTTTAATATTTATTATGTATACAATATTCCATCTGTGTGTATGCCTGCAGGCCAGAAGAGGGCACCAGACCCCATTACAGATGGTTGTGAGCCACCATGTGGTTGCTGGGAATCGAACTCAGGACCTTTGGAAGAGCAGACAATGCTCTTAACCACTGAGTCATCTCTCCAGCCCCCTACTTGGCTTTTCTTAATTACATCTCTGCCCCAGGTATTTGACCCTAAGGATAATATTGAAAAAGAAGTAGACTAGTTTTATTTGGGAATGCCTCAGGCTTTATCCTGGTCAACCACCAAATCACCGTAGCAGCCTTCTGATTACAGGTAAATATGTGGAAAAAGAAAAACTGAAGGTGTCACCTGGTTTTGCTTTGGAAGGTTTAATAAGCATCTTAATCTCATAATTTCCTGCTTATAACTAACCAGGATCCCTCTTTCTCCTGCTCGAAACCTCATTTCTTAGGGAGGAGGGAAAATGGCCAGCTTTGCTTTCCACAGTCTCTCTCTCTCTCTCTTTCTCTCTCTCTCTCTCTCTCTCTCTCACACACACACACACACACACACACACACAGAGAGAGAGAGAGAGAGAGAGAGAGAGAGAGAGAGAGAGAGAGAGAGAGAGAAAGAGAGCAAAGAATTGGTAGGAAACGGAGCTCTTCACAAAAGAAGAATTTGACAAATCAAAGTTTTCAGTGTGCTGTGAAAGACTCTAACTATTGAGCACATAAAGGACAGTGCAGGAGTAACAAAGAATCTCAGCAGCGTATATGTGCCTGGAGAATGGCAGCGTCAGCGTGAGTGACACAAGCCAACTGCATTGGTTTGCAATATAGCAGACTGGAAAGCACACACTGTCTGCTTTGTTGAGACGTTATGTTCTGAAGAGTGTTGTTACGATGTCTTTGGTTTGGCTTTCCCCCTGCTAATATAAACTATTTTCATACCGACGTTGCTTTCTTCTTACAAGTTATTGGAAGAGGCTGAAAATTTAATTCCTATCTAGATTTCTTGCTAGTTTCAATTCATGGGTTTCCAGTCAAATGTCAATGAAAAATACTTATGTTAGAAATCTAAACCTTCTCACCCACATCTAATTAAAATATATTTAATCCACATATTTACATTTGTGGCTTAAAGGGGCTGGCATTACTTATCGAAACTTGGCCTGGCCTGGTGAATCACTCAGGCCTGTGATTCCAGCTCCATAGGACGTTGAAGGCAGGAGGATTACAAATTCAAAGTCTGCCTTGGCTACAGAGTGCAAGCCTGGACAATTTACTGAGACTGTTTCAAATAATAAGAGGGCTTTAGATGTCTCAGTGATAGAGGGTTTGCTAAACCTCAAATACAACGCTTATTTATCGGAGGTAGAGAGCATATACGGAATGATTGGGCGTGAAGGACAATGTATTTTGTAGGCATCTCTCTTCCATTTATTGAGAAAAGTTTTACTCCAACACTTTTCTAGTACTGGGTCCTTGGCAGATCAGTTTTCTAGGCAATGGGTTATGTTGTGCGAGGAGACAATTACCTGCGTCTGAACACGTGTACATCTTACCTGTTCTCCCAACACCGGTCCTCTGTATCCTGGACTGAACTTCAGAACTCCCGAATGCTAGGTTATTTTCTTTTACTAAATCTCAAGCCAGTCCCAGCTCCCTTAGCGCCAACGTGCCTGTCTCAGCCTCCCCAGTAGCTGGGATTACAGGCCTACGCGGCTGTGCCTGGCTGTCCTGTATTACGCAATGATGCCGTGTTACTCACGAAGAAACAGTGCTTAATAAACAATATAATCCAGAGTGCCAGAGTGCCTGGGAAGTGGATTTCCGTTTGAGCTTTACAACTTAACGATTTGAGTCACGTTTAGACTCCAAACTCCTAGAGCTTCATTTGGAAAAAAAAATGGCAATAATATCTATGACACAATTTTCGCTCAGGGGATGGTGACCTGAGCTCGCAAATGGGAACCACAAACCATTTTTCTAAAAGCATCCCGAGTTCGTGGTAGAGCACTTGGGGGTCAGGAAGAGGAGACCATCGGCCTGCTCTTGATTTGCTGGCATTGTTCAAGAAGGCCCTGCCACCCTAGCTGAGCACCGATGCCCTGAACGCTCTGTCCCTTGATTCTCAGTAGCATTTCTAAAGCTCTTCTTAGACCTCGCTTTGCCTGCCTCCCATGGCTTCAGAGAGAAGCCACCAGGGACCTACAACCGCTCCCCTCCCGCGCGCTGCTCCCGCGAAGGCGGGGTGGGGCGGGACTTCAGACTTTCTAGGTCGTGTCAGCCAATGAGCGCGTGGCCTCCTTTCCGGCCAGCGAGCCGACCAATCCGAGCCGGCCTGAGTCATCTTCGGCTCCACTCGGCTCTTTTCGCCGCTGCGGGCTGCTTGGGGGCCTCGGCCGCTGGAGAGACGAGACGCTTTCCTTTTTTTTTTTCTTCTCTTTTCTTTCTTTTTTTTTTTTTTCCTCTTTTTTCATGTGTTCACTTCCGGGTCCGGTGCCGCTCCGGATGCTCGAGGCCGAAGGATGTTTGACCTCCGGATAAGCGAGGCGCCGCCGTGCATTCATTCCCGGTTGCATCGGTGGCCACAGCCGCGGCCCGGACGGCGACTCGGCCCTCAGCGGCGGCAGTAGGTGGCGCCGGCGGCGGCGCGCCGAGCCGGGAGACGCGGGCCCGTCCTTCTCAAGCTCGCGCCTTCCTCTCCCCGGCCTCGTTCATCTCCTGCGGCCGCCGGCGGCGGGGATGTGCCGGCGCTGACGGGCGGACGCGCGCGCCGGGCCGAACCCGCTGCTCGCGGCTGCACCTCTGAGGTAAATTCCGGTCGGCGGAGGCCCGCGGGCAGGCGGGCAAGCCAGGGGCGCGGGCGGCGGGGCGAGGCCGAGCCGGGCCGGGCCGGGCGGCGCAGGGGCTGCGGGCCGGGCCGGGGAGGGGCCCGGCGGTCGCGCGGCTGCCCGAGCTCCGGGGCGGCGGGGAGGAGGAGGCGCCGGCGGCGGCGGCGCGGAGCAACTTCCCTGAGCCGAGGCGGCGGCGAGGGACCCGGTGTGCCGAGCCTTCGGCCGACTCGGAACTCGGCCGAGCCGTTCGGGGAAGGCGGCGACGTGCTTGCTGCGGGCTCTGGGGTCGGGTTGGTGTGTTTACCCGCTCGCGGGGGAGGAGGCACCGCGGTTCCTGGGTGCGTGGTGTTGATGGAGATCTTGTGTGCTGCTGGAGTCGGGGGAGTTCGGGCTGTGCCGTCCACGATCACTCCTGTTCGCCCACCCCGTGTTTCAGGACGAAAAGTTAAAAAAGGGTGAGGGAGAAGTCTGAGTGGCAGCAGGCTACTGTTGCTCCAGGCTGGGCATGAGTTGTGGCTGTGTTGGGATGAGTATCCGGGTTTAGGTCAGTGCCCCCGTGGAGCAGTCAGTTCAACGGGTACTTAGTATTAGAAGATGAAATACCTTTAAAAAATAAACTTAAGAAGACAGACTTTTTATTCTTGCAATTGCTTCTTGTGATTATACTTGGCGTTTGACCACAGGTAGAGATATCGAACTATGAAAGTGGAAATAAATCAAATTTAAATGTGTGCTTCTTTGAGGAATCTTGGCTTTCCCTGTAAACCCGAGGTGGGAGAAAAATAGGCACAAAGTTGTTTAAGAATCATTAAATTTAGACGTGAGACTGGCTTAGGAAAATATATTCTGACAGAAATCAAATGCTTTGCTTGCTATACATTCTTAATTGCTTATTTTTGAGATGTGCGTACAGCGTTTTATAATGGTTACTTAACTTTGCTTTCACCGTGGTTCTGCCCTAGGATAGACTTCATATTTTGTATATTAGCTTTCCTAGCTGCACAAAGATTAATATTATATTTATAGGCACTGAAAGAATGGTGTTAGCATGTACATTGTGTGCCTTTCACCTACATTCTTAATAGAATGTATAGATAGTTTTGCTCTAAGTGAGCTTACATTTCTGGATGTGTATCGTGTAGAAGGAATCCATATAGGACTTTGGAACAGAAAGATTTTATTTTGTTTTATTTGTTTACTTACTCATTTTGGACTTTTGAGACAGGGCCTGACTACATAGCATGGGTTGGACTTGAATTCATTACCCTCCTGCCAAGGCCTCTTGAGTGTTAGGATAACTAAATAGTGTTCCGCCTTGCATTTATTTATTTATTTATTTAGTTTTTCGAGACAGGGTTTCTCTGTAGCTTTGGAGCCTGTCCTGGCACTAGCTCTTGTAGACCAGGCTGGCCTTGAACTCACAGAGATCCACCTGCCTCTGCCTCCCGAGTGCTGGGATTAAAGGCGTGCGCCACCACTGCCTGGCTCCGCCTTGCTTTTAATGTTGATGTAGATGAGACTTTTTTTTTGACGTTGTGGTGTATCTTGAGGAATGGTTATTGATGATCTATGTACTCCATGACCCCCCCTTTTGTCAGCTTAAATTTGATGAATTGTGTAATTATTGACATTTTTAGTATTAGATTTGCAAATGTATACCGCAGTTCTTCTAATGACGAAAGTCATTTGTTGCTCTTTTCAAAATCAAGTACTGGGATTAGAATCAAGTGATAATCTAATGAACTCATACCCCTACCACTTGATGTTATTAGAAGAATGGGTAGAAATATGAAGATGACCGAGACTCTAGCTACCTTCAAGGGAGAAGCAGGCATGGTTCAAATAATTGCAACCCAAGCTTCCTGTAGGTTTTATTAGAGCTGGATGGAAGCATGGGGTGCATGTGCAAGACACTAATTTAAGGGAGTCAGGAATGAGCGTGGGGCTGTGACACTGTGTTTGGGCCTTAAATGTTTTCATGGGCACAGGGGCTGAGCGCTGTCACATGGCTGGGTGTTAGGGCACCTGTTGAGCTGGCTGCAGAGCTGCTGTGAAGAGGAAGCTGGGAAAGTGGGTGGAGAGCAGGCCATGGAGGTTCAGAAGGCCTTGTGTTTAACAGTGAGTCAGCTGGAGGTGTGAAGGTTCAAATGTGTCTCTTCTGTGGTGACAAGAGGTAGACACAGAAGAATGCTGTGTTTAAGAAAACAAATTATAACCCAATGGTTAGCTGGCTGTCATCTGTGCTACCGGGGGGGAAGCAGATGTATACAGTGGACATCAGTTTATACATGGCTTTATAATTTTTCTTTACTTACATTTGATTATGGGTGTGTCTGGTAATCTGGTAATTGGTTTTACATGAAATAAATAAGGACTGTAAAAATGACTCAGGGAGAAATGGGAAGCTCTCCAATTATTTCTGTGTTCCCTCTGATCCATCCTGTAATCTTTTTCCTGCTGGGAACAGAACAGATCATTTCTATGGTATAGTTTTTTTTTTCTTCGCAGAATAGAACAAATATTGTTTTAATTATAAAGGGCACCTCCCCCCCCCCCCAAACAAAATATACAGTTAAAAAAAGGGAGTGGTAAAATATTAAACAACACAACACAATGCAGGCCATTGCATAATCTGTTACTGTGAATACATTTGAAGGTGAGATTTGCTAGAGAAAAAGGGTCATGAAGAAAAAAAATCTACGCACGAAGAAAATTAACTGTAATAGTAAGATGATAAAATGAGAATAACTACAGTTCCAGGTAAACATATATGATGTTTTTGTCATCCTTTTGTTTTTATTTTATTGGTTTTGTGCCTATATGTGTGTCTGCATGAGTGTGCTAGATCCTGGAGTTACAGACAGTTGTGAGCTGCCATGTCGGTGCTGGGAATTGAACCTGATTCCCCTGGAAGAGCAGTCAGTGTTCTTTACCACTGAGCCATCTCTCCAGCCCATTTTTAGTCATCTTAAGTGTCAGTAGACTCTAAAGTAATTTAACACTTAAATCACTATCAAAGTAGTGCTTAGAAAAATATCACCCTCACACCATCAGTTTTTGTAGTGCTTGTAGAAAAGTTACAGTGACAGTTTTTTCCCTCAAATTTCTCTCTTAATATTAGAAAGACTTTATATTAGAAAGACATTGTGACTGAATTTATATTATCTTGAAACCTCCCCCTAAAAAACAAAACAAGCTACAATTTACTTTTAAGACCACTTTGGACTTTCCTGGGGGCTTCAGTTAAATGATGGGACTCCCCTTATGAAAGCAGGGAAGTCTAGGTGATTGTAAGTAAGCTGTTGAAAATATGTCTTGGGAATAACAATGTGTATTGGTATCCTTTTTTTTCTTGACTCCATAGTCACCACTATTGTTTTTCCCTTCAACTTTCATATTCTTTTTCTTTATTCAAGCAGTTGGCATTTAGTGATATTATTTGATACTGTTAGTATGTTCCAGTATTGGCTCTTTAAGAAGGAAGTTAGCTCTTTCTTTGGAAGTGGCAGTTTGGGGAATATATCTCTTTTTTCAGTTGCAAATAATCTATAGGCTCAGAAAACAGTTTCAGTGACAAGCATTCCCGTTGTGTGGATCTACAAGACAGAATCATACTTGGGGGTCTCATTTTTTGAATCAAGTATGCATAATTTGTTAAAGACTCTGGATAGCCTGGAACTTCTTAGAAAATATATAATAAAACCTGGGGTTATAGCTCAGTGGCAGAGTGCTTGCCTAGCAAATACTGAAGGAGAGAGGTGTATGTGGGATTATTTTAGATACCCACTGTTAGGCCTGTTTTCCTAACTCACTTCCCAAAGTTGGGGTTGAGAAACTGTATGTGTTTGAAGTTTCTGTCTGTTGTGGGACCTGGGGTTATTATGTTTCTAGACTCTAAGTGGTTGTATCTTGTCATCCATCTCAGTCTCTCACCTTAGCATTTCAAACAATGAGTATTAGTGTGTTGGGGGGAGAAAGAAATACATTTTGGCCAACCTAGTTTGAATTAAGTTTAATAAATTTGTGGCTAAATCATATCAGCTTTTATTTTTGTAGCTTTCAGCGGTTTAAGACAGAAACATTGCATCACTTATATCAGCCTTTTCTCTTTAACTACTAATGCTTTTTTCCTCTAGTATAGTAACATCAGACTTGAAGGTGTGCTCAAGTTTCTCTTTGTGTTTAGCCAGTTCTGGATTGCCTAGAAGAATGTGTGTGTGTGTGTGTGTGTGTGTGTGTGTATGCTTGTGTGTGTGTTGGGGAAAGAGGAGCGGAGATGAGATTGAGGGTTAGGGTTGACTCTGCTATTATGCTCTTTATTGAGATTGAGCACATTGTTGTGAAAGTGCCAAGGTATGATGCCATATAGGGCTTCATTTCAGAAATTGCTGATAGGTATCAATTGTTAGAGGCCTGATTGGTGTGTAGAATAACCAAAGACTCTTGGGGAGGCTCATTATAGGAAGATTGCCTCTTAAGTGACCTCTGCTTGAACCCACTCCTGAGTTTAAATGATACTTTCTTCTCCTTGAAGAAGTAATAGAGCAAGGCAGTAAGCTACTCCAGTTTCCTCTCGAACTTTCATTCCTACCAATTGTCCTTCCCAAGAATCATTTGTGTTTAAGCTCCACAAACCATCGGTAGCAGTTACATTTGATTTTGTAATCACATATTGCAGTAAAACCTTGTTCAGCAAATTCTGAGGTCAGAAACGTGTGTGTATGAGAACCATTTGACTGCATTGGAAAAAACAGTGTAGTAAAACCAATTACAGTTGAAATATGGGGGGAGGATGAAATGATTTTAATCCAGGACAATTTGTAAAGACCCCATAGTAAGGCTGCTTAAGCGATGTGAGAGGCAGTGCAAGATTGCACTGTACATAGACCTTGTTTTGTTTTAGCTGCAGTAAATTATTTAGTGCCCCTGAGCTTTTTGTTCTGAAGATTTAAAAAAAAAATCTCTTTAAAGCTAATTGACATCTGTTGATAAATAAGTCAAAGAGGACCCTACTAAAATCTAATCTAATTATATCAACTTTGAGAATTCCTTAGTATCTAATGACTGTTTTTTTTTTTTGTTTTGTGTGTGTGTTTTTATTTTTTTGTTTCTGCTTGTTTTTTTGTTTTTTGAGATGATTTCACTTTGTAGTGCAGGTTAGCCTGGAATATGTAGCTCAGGTTGATCTTGAACTTCAAATCGTCCTGTCTGTCACCTTTCCAAGTGCTAGGATTATAGGCTTGAGCCACTTTGCCTGACTGCATCTTCTTCCAAGACACAAAGGAAATTCTGGTTTTCCTGACCCTACCAGAAGGTCATTTCTCAGAATGCATTGTTTAAATATCTAGTCATGTGATTGCATAAAGTAGTGCAAACTACACTTGGTCAGATTTCCTATGCTATTTTTTAAGTTTTTTGCAGTATCAGCATTGGATTACCATTTCAGTAGCCTTACCATTTCAGTAGCTCTTCAAGTTGAGTAGGCACTGCTAGCGTGAATTTTGGTAGGCGAGGTTGTTCTTAGAAAGTAGAAATAACACTCCCTTGATATGTATCAGGAGCACTTGAATGTGGTGCAAAGCATGCTGGTTTGATAGCTGAAGATTGCTGTGCTGACCTGCCTAACTTAGCTCAAGTTGAAAAGGAGAATTTGCAGTTAAAAAATAACAAGATCCAGGTTGAGAAAGATACAGGGATATGCTGCTTATGTGGGATCCACTGCTTCAGAAGGCTGACATGCAATGTACAGCAGTGTGCAACTTGAATTGGGAAGGCCCAAGGCTGAGTCTTGTTGTTGTTTGCCTTTCTGTGACTTTGCTGGCTCTCCTCTGTGCTCTCAATACATCCTTAGACTGCTATCAGATCACATTATAGACTCGCACTGGCAGAGGAGGGAGTGGAGCTTGCTTGCCTGCCCTCTTTCATCTTGTCACTCCTTCCCAAATGAGAAGAACCTTAGTACTGGCCTACCAGTATATTTTTTCTTCATATTTTATTGATCAGAATTAATGGTGCACCTGTTTTATCCAGTTAGAACAATGAAATAGAGTTACGTTTGGTGTCTACTGGTCAGGATATACCCCTTGCTCTGCAGTTACACAGGGGAGAGAGAATATTTTGAAAATAGCGTGCGAAGGAAGAATGGGGAAATGAATATTAGAGATACAATCAATAGTGACCATTACTTCTTGTTTTGAGACTGAAATAAATAATGCATGTCAATGCACTTTGAACTCCACAGCGTAGTACAGATGCAATGGATGAAAACGTCCCATGTTGCTGTCTTAAATGTACTCTGGGCTGAATATTCTTCAGTACTAAAAATATTGCTAGTTTTAAACTGGCTAACTTGACGCTCTAAAAGAGGTTATCCAAGTAGTAAGATCTTATGCTTTACATGGCACTGTTGAAGCTATTCTGATTTCAAGTAAAAAAAAACCCATGAATACATTTATTTAATTATTTACCAAATTACTGCCCTCTGGTCCTTGTTCAAAATACTGCCTACACCTTTGATCTCAGTAGACTCCTTTGTTCCTCACCCCAAGTGGAGAGTAAGTGCTCTGTGGAAACAAAACGAAACAAGAAAGTCAGACAAACTTGAAGTTGTGGAGTCTCAATGACAAGAAGAAAGGGTGGTTTCTTACCAAATTTGAGAACAGGAGAATCAGTGGGGGGTGGGAGGGGAGGCGTGGGAGAATCACAGTTTTAAAATTGAGTGAGTCATGGGAAGGTTGAGTGAAATATTGATGTCATGCGTTTGATTAGTAGAACTCTCATCTCCAAATTACCAGTGTCTGACCGACAGGTGGGAGGCCCTCAGAGGAGTCCTGTCTGCAGTGCAGACTCAGACTCCGACTGCTGGTGAGTCAGTCAAGCCTTTCTAGGACAGGTCTGTGTTCTCAGTCTTTGGAGGCAGGCAGCCAGTGCTTTTTTTTCTAAATAACAGATTTTTTAAAAAAAATTTCCCTTCAGATAAGCAGCAGTAATGAACCCGAGTGTATACCTGTGCGTCATCCACTCACTGAATAATCTCAAGCTTGACCTGTTTTGGTGAAAATGGAAAGCAGAATGAGGATATAACTGACCGCTTACATATTTTCATTTTGAAGAAAGTTGTATTAGACTTTTCCTTTCTTCATTGTATATTAAAGAAAGGCATAGATATGTATGTGTGTATGTAAATATATTCACCATTTATTTCCCAAAGAATATGTTAATGGAAGTTATTTATAAACTGACATTTAGAATTATTTTTACTTTTCTTTTATTTATTTTTTTTCAAAAGATTTATTTATTTTATGTATTTTTTTTGCCTGCATGTATATTTGCACAATAGAAGAGGGCATTGGGTCCAACGGGACTACAGTTATGAATGGTCGTGAGCCATTCATTCTTTTAGTATATTCTTCTTTTAGTATATTTGAATTTTCCATTATGTCTATGTATTTCTTCATCCAGTGTACATATGTATGTACGTGTGTATGTAAATGTATGTATATGTGTGTATATACATGTACATGCATTCATATATCCTTTTTTGAGGAAAGAGAATAGATTTCTAGTAAGGAATGTTTTCTGCCAGCTTAGGATTTTTACACATAATTGTATTACTATTATGTAATACCATGAAATAAATGTTCCTTGAATATATTGATACATATTTTTTTGATTCTTAAAATTGGATACATCTTAAAAGTTTTGAGTTGTGTGAGTGTGTGTGCACGAGTGTATGTGTATATATGTGTTCATGTGTGCACGAGTGCATTTGCTTGTGAGTGTGTTTGTAGAAGCCAGAGTTTAATTTCAGGTACCCTCCTCTCTCTTCACCATTTTTCATTTTTGGTTTCTTGAGACAGGTTTCTCTGTGAAACAGTCCTGGCTGTCCTGCAGTTCACTTTGTAGATCAGGCTAGACCAGGCTGTCCTCAAACTCACAGAGATCTGCCTGCCTCTGCCTCCCAAGTGCTGGGATTAAAGGTGTGCGCCACCACCACCTGACCTGGCTTTTTTTTTTTTTTTTTTTTGAGAAACTACTTTATTTAAATATTTTTAAAACGTACGTTGGCGTTTTGTCTTTGAGAGGGTGTCAGATCCGCTGAACTGGAGTTACAATTGTGAGCTGCCCTGTGGGTGCTGGGAATTGAACCTGGGTCCTCTGAAAGAGCAGCCAGTGCTCTTAAATGCTGAGCCAGCCATCTCTCCAGCCCCATATATTTTGAGGTAGCATCTGTTACTAGATCTGGAGCTTTCTATTTCCGTTAGGATCCCCTGGGATCTACCTATCTATGTTACATTCCCTCCACCACCACCCCATACTGGGATCACAGGTTCGCACTGCTGCTATGACCAGCAGTTTTACATAGGGCTGGGTATCTGATCTCAGGTCCTCATGCTATTGCAGCCATCTCCATAGACCTCTGAAGTTTTAAGTTAAAATTGGCCATGTGACACCTTTTCATATAAACGTATGGTCTAGAAGTAATATGTTTCATACACAGTATTTTGAAATGATTGTGTTGTATATTTTTTAGATTTGTTTTTGTAAGAGTACTAGACAATGTATTAGAATGTGATATATTTAGAGCTAAAATTATGTTCAGAATTTCCTTTGTGAAAAGGGAAGTGAAAATGCTTTTTTCCCCTTATACCCAGTCTGTGTCATGTTTATTTTCTATTTCTTTGAAATACTTACTCTACCAGTGAGTATTGCACCTTCATATGGTAGGCGAATATGTAAAGTAGTGGAGAAGAGAGAACATTCATCCTGTCCTGTTCGTGACCGTGAGTCCTTATAATGAAATTGTAATCAGGGATTGCCTGGCACCAATGTGCAGGTGTAACTACAGGCATTAGTGTTGGATAGGTGGCATTTGTTGGTGCAAAGGTTTATAAAGCATTATTTTGTATTCATTCCTGGGATCTGAAAGTAATAATACCACCCACGATACTTCCTAAATCTAATTCTTTAAGACGTGGAATCTTGTGATACCAATTTTCATTCAATCAAATGGTAGATTGTTTTCCGAGTTCATTTCTAGTATGTGAATGTCAAGATATATTGTGGCTAAAATATCTTTATATAATTGATAGTCTATAAATGCTTATTGCTGATAAGGTATTAAAATGTCACCAGTTTAAAAAGTCATTCTTTCATATATTTTCTGATCTGTTGAAAGTTAGTTGATTAAATGGAATATGTATTGTATGCTTTGCTAATTATCTTAATACTGTCCTTATGAAAGTTTTTTGTTTTGTTTTTATTATTTTTGAAGAGCAGACAAATAATTTATGAGTATTTAGGATGAGAAAATCAGTATTGGGCAATAGTGATGCACACTTTTAATCTCAGCACTTGGGAGAGGCAGGTAGATCTCTGTGAGTTTAAAGCCTTCCTGGTCTACAAAGAGGTTGCCAGGACAGCCAGGACTGTTACACAGAGAAACACTGTCTCAAAAAATCAAAAAGCAAAACAAAATCCACCAAAAGTCAAATAAGTAAAAATGATCTTATTCTATATATTTTTTCCCCTGTCGTAAGAGAAGAAAAGAATATTTATAAGACTGTTTGTAGACCTGAGAGTGTTAACACTTTCTTAGTAGATGAGTGGGGAGAAAGGGCCCTGGAGAACATTTTTCTACCAGTGGCGCTCAGCCCAAATCCCTGCTAACATTTTCTTAGGATGTTACCCAACTAATTTATATTTGAATGTGGTGATTGAGCCAGAGCATTGGCATCGTTTAGATTTCTTTAGGCTATTCTAGTTGGCTGCAAGGTTGAAAAGAACTGATTTCTTCCTTTACCACTAAAAATCATTGCCTTCATGCTGTCATTTTAATTGGGGATGAGGTATGGAAATGGTAAAAGAAATGTGCGTGGGAAGGGCATTGTGGTTCATGAAGCTATAGTCCCAGTGTGCACGAAGCCAATTCAGGTCGATTGCCATGAGTTTGTAGCCAACCTGGTCTAAAGAATAAGATCAAAATAAATAACAAACACACATACAGACCCAGCTATTATCAGAGGATCAGATTCAAAAAGTGACTTCTCATAGCATTGAACCCAGCTTCCTTGGTGAGGCATATTTATTTCACATTAGTAATTTTTGATAAGCATAGCATCAAAGCTAGAACATTTAGGATATCCTGTAAAGCTTTTTAAAAGGCAATTTATCAAGAAGAAATTAGAGCAGCAACTAGGGAGTACTCTTGGAAATATTAAGAATTAAGGAATAAAAACACATCTCTAAAATTATCTTTAAGGAATGCTTGCTGATTAAAAGTTAACTCATTTTATGTTATATTGGTCATATTTACAAAATCATTGGGTTGCTTTTTTTCTTTTCTCTCTTTCTTTCTCTCTTTCTTTCTTTCTCTCTCTCTTTCTTTCTCTCTTTCTCTCTCTCTTTCTTTCTTTCTTTCTTTCTCTCTCTCTCTCTCTCTCTCTCTCTCTCTCTCTCTCTCTCTCTCTTTCTTTCTTTCTTTCTTTCTTTCTTTCTTTCTTTCTTGTTTTGAGACAGAGTCCTGGTTTATAACCTAGACCACAAACCCTTGAATTTCCTTTCTTAGCTGCTAAGTGCCAAGATGACAGGAGTCTCCATGGGGACAGAAGAGACTTAAGTGGACACATAGTAGACTCTACTTCCTCCTCCTCTTTTGTATCAGGGCTAACAAATATCTCTTGTTTTCCTCAGCAGAAATATTTTTATCTCAGTAATAATATATTCATACTATATTGTCTGTATTGAGTATAGTTAGGATATGTATACACATTAATACACTATGATAATAATAGGTGTGTATAGGATCATTTTGTTGTTGATGACTACTTGAGGTCCTTTTTTGTCTCGTTTGATGCTAACTTTGGCTCAGGAGTAACCTTACTCGTTTTCAGCACTTTTGGTCTGACAGAATGGAAGCAAGCCTTCTATTTATTTATTTATTTATTTATTGTGTGTGTGTGTGTGTGTGTGTGTGTGTGTGTGTGTGTGTGAGGACAGCAGGGCTTCTTTGTGTAGCCCTGGCTGTCCTGGAACTCATTATGTAGACCAGACTGGCCTCAAACTCAGAGGTCCACTTGCCTCTGCCTCCTGTGTGCTTGGGTTAAAGGTCTACGCCGTCACTGCCTGGCAAGGGAGCAAGCTATTTTTATTATGAATTCAGTTCAGTTCCAACACACTCACACACACTCTGCACGGTGGCAAGTTTTTGCCATTATTCCACGCATTGTAAGGATTAGATTTCTAAAAACTACTCTGATATTTAAGAATTTGTGGTGGAGAGCTTTAATAATCTATACATAGGATTTGGAGAACATGTTATGTGAATGTTATGAATGACTTTTGGAGATTATTTTTAATTTGGTAAAATACCACAGTACCATAATAAAATCAACATGTAATAAGGAGTAACGAGCACTGCTTCACAGGATTGCTGTTTGTTATTAATAATTTTACTATGCAAAAGGTTCTAAAATATATATTTTTTTATTTTTGGCATGAATTGACTTGTTTTAAAAATGCAAAATCTGTTCTGAGATGTTATTAGTATTCTTAAAATTCTAAGCTATGTATATGGTGTGTGTGCATGTGTGTACATGTGTGCATGTGTTATGACATGTGTTTGGAAGCCAGAGGATAACTCTAGAGTTAGTTCTGTCCTTCTAGCTTTTGTGTGAGTCTGGAGTTGAGGTTGCCATTTCTTCATGACAAGGTCCATTATATGATGAGCAGTCTTGCTGGTCCTTTAGATTTTTTTTTTTCAGTGTTGGGGAGTCAATCCAGGGTTTTGTGCATGATAGGCAAGCAATCCACCAGTTGACGTATATCCCTAGACTCTTACTTCCTTATTTTATGTATTTGTAGGTTTCATTATAGATTTGGCAAATGTGTGGTTTTCTTTTCTTATTCAGTGTTTTGTCCAGTCCTTACTGGGGTGTGTGCAGACATTATACCACCTGTTGAAAGTCCTGAGATTTTCTGAAAACTAAAAAAGGGGGCTGCAGAAACTTTGAAAGAAGCTGTGTGGTTGTGGATGGGTTTGCATCTGCTTCTTAACAGAAACTACTTAATAGGAATGTGTGTATATTACTTCCCTGGACAGTTTCAGTAGGTGGTAGTTAATATTTTTTACTTTCTTTCTTATAAGTTTATGATCATCAAAAGGACTTTATTTTAATTTGCATTAGTTCCTTTAACAGTTATTGAAAGTCCCCTCACTGCTTTTTTCCTGCTTTCTTTAGTTCTTTCCTTACTGAGTAGCTAACCCTGGATCTTGGGCCTGATGGAGGTCCCAGATGCATAGTGTGGTTAGGATGCTCAGTATGGAACCATTGAAGAAGTCTGGGCTTAGCTGGGTATTCAGGTGCTCTCTGGTCTCCAGGACTCACTATATCAAGGGTTTTGCATATGATACGTCATGTCAGAGCACTTACAGGAAGCCCTCTTTTTATACATTTTGACTCTGCCTCAAACCTCCTTAATGACAGAGTCAAGGGTGTGGCTGTAATGTCTGTTTTAGTTTCCTTGAACTCCTTAATTTGTTTCTAAGTCACTGCTGTAAATATCTTTATACCTGTATTGACGCCCCTTTCCCTTTACTTTCTAATTCTTATCTTCTCTGTTAGCTTTCTTTTTCCCTTCTCTCCTTTTCTTTGTAATCTCATTCATCTCTTAAAATGGTCCTTAAGAAACTTAAAATTGTGGCATTATGTATCTCTCTCTCTTGCTATAAAGGTCAGAAACAAATCTGGATTTTAGTCTTGTAGGGACTTGCCGTAGGGGAACGACACTGATTGTGAGATGCAGTGTTCTGTGTATATCATAGCTCTCGCTGTCTTTTCATCTGGAAGGGTGTGGGCCACTGAGCACTGCTGTCCTGTGCTTGTTACCTGTGCTTCTGGAGTGTACTAAGATACCAGGCTCTCGAGGTGCACTTTCAGCGTGAGCATGTTGAACCTCGTAGATAGCCAGCTTCTGAACTTAAATGACAAGACCCAGGGCTTACAGTGTGGTTCTGTACACTTGGCATGTGTTGAGAAAGCACTGTATTGTATTTTTGTTGTAGTACATAGTATACTTTATATTACTACCCGTTTAAACATCCCATGTCAAAAACTGTGTTTTATTTGATTTCTTCATTTCTGTTTGTCCAATAGTAGGTCTCTAATGGCTGTGAATTTATTGGATAAATGGGTTGTTTCATCTTTTATTGGGAAGATCAATTTGAAAGATGACATGTGAGTGTACGAACATGCACTTATGCACACATGGGTGGGTCGGTCCTGTCATTTTCTGAACCTGAAACTCTCCTGTCTGTGCCTCCCACAGCACTGACTGGAGTTATGGGCCCATGGACTCACACCAGCTTTTTATGTGGGTCTCGGGGATTCAAACTCAGGTCCTTGTGCTTGTGCAACAAGCAGTCTTACTTAACTGAGCCATTTTCCTAGCCCTTCAGCTATTACTTTTAGTTTTATTTCTAGAGTAAGCTTTTAGAATTATTTAAAAGAAACTAACATCTAAGAGCTTTTCTTGCTTAAATAAGGTAGTGCATGTATGTTGTTATCTTTAGTGGTGGTTTTTAAGTGCTTGGGATTGAATATGGGGCAGTGTACATGTAAGCAAGTGTTTTTACCCTCTTTTTCCTTGTATTGTGAGGCAGGGGCTCATTAACTAAGTAAACCGCATATTCTTGAACTTGTAACCCTCCTATTCATCCTGTTGTGTTGCTGGGATTTTTAGACCAGACTTCTAGCTCAGCTTTTTTTCCCTTTTTGGATTGTAGGATTTTGGAGAGTCAAAAATTACACTATTAAAGACTTTTGATCCATGTGATATTGCATTTTTTTAGATATTGCATTTCTTGAACTGTAAATGCCTTAGAGCTTTATAATCATTGTTCCATCCTTTTTTTTCATAAAATGGCTATATGAATTATTACTCCCAAATTTCTGAGAACATTTTCATTGATCATTGGTTATTCTTTTAAGCAGTTTTTAATGTGTGCTGTTATTGGGAAGAAAAGTTGAGTAGCATGACTTTTGCTTTTGAGGACATCAGATTAAAAGAAATTGGGGTATCTCTATACTAAATAGAAGAGCAAAGCATTGTACTCTATGCTTCATTAACATGGACAGTGAAATGCGGAGGCTTGATCGGATTCAGCTGCAGATGTTTTGCTTCTTTTGGAAAGATGTGATCATTCTTCTTATGATCTTAACAGTCATTCCTCATCCTTGTTTAGTTCCATTATATTCACCAGGAGTCACATATTGGTGGGATTTAACTCTCATTCCTTATCCTTTTAATCCATTTAGTAGCTGAAAGTAAGTGTGTGTGTGTGTGTTTGTAGGCCAGAGATTGTCATCTGGTGTCTTTCTTAATTCTCTATTTGTTTTTTGAGTGTCTCTCACTGAAGCTGGGTCTCAGAATTTGGCTAGAATGGATGGCCAGCAAGCCCTGCCTAGGCAAGCTGTGCCTGCCTTCCTAGTGCTGGCATTACAGGTGCATGTTATAGTTTCTGGTTTTAGTTCAAAGAGGGTTGTAGTCAAAGAAGATACTGGGGCTTAAACTTTTATTCCTGTGTTTACATAGAAAGCACTGTCCTACTGAGCTCTCTCTCCAGCTCTGGAATATTTTTTCTTTTTTTTAAGCCAAGGTTTCTCTCCCTGTGTTGCTCAGGTTGATCTCCAGTTTAAGATCCAACCTCAGCCTAGGATTACAGATGCAAACATATGTAGTGTTTAGCTTTTAATATGTGTGCTGGCGATCTGAACCCAACTCCTTGCTTGTGTGACTGAACCATCTTCCCAGAACATGGTGCAATACTTTCAATGAGGCAGTTTTCATCAATTAGAGGAGATTTTTACTGTCTTTCAAATATTTGAGGATTCTATAGTTGCAAATATTCCTGATGGCTAACCTTTATTTGTGACCTGAAAATGAACGCTCCTGCTGCTATTTCAGTGAGTCACAAGCGGACACTTACAGAAGGTAGGAAAAACTTTGATCTAGTCAGTGTGTGTGCCAAGCTGAGGTTAAATAAGGCTACTCAGTCTCCTGGTTTTGCTTTTCATAATGAGTCCTTTCCTTTCCTTTTCCTTTTGTGATTTTGTTTAAAATGACCCCAGACCTACTGCAGAAGAGCTGAATAGTTTCCCAAGCATAAGAAAACTGGTGTGTTGTGGAGAGGACAAGTACTTAGCTCATGCAGGTATAGATATAATGTTGTAAAGTGTTTCAAAACAGAAATATACATGAAATAAGTTTGTATATTGATTTGGTTTATTGAACTTGTGTAACTCAAGAAAGAGTCTGAACAAAACCTTCAGTGTTTGATTATTCTGTATTTGCACTGACCTGATAAACATAATTATTGTGAATCAGATGTTTTTGACTTGGCTGATGAACAGGAGAAAATAATTTTCAATGAATATAAAAGGCATGTTTGAAAAGTTGTAGGTCATAGAAGAACAGATAATATTCACACCAATCCTTCTGCTTGACTCCCCTATATCTACCTCCTTGGTCCCTTCCAATTTCGTGTCCTCTTTCTTTTTAAATAACTCACCATTCTAATGTGTGCTGCTCATATGCTCCTGGCTGGGCCATCTACTGGAGTGTGGCCCACCTACCAGGCCCACACCTTTAAAGAAAACTGACTCTCCCTCCCCTAGCAGTAATAAGTAGGTAGCAACTCCTTGGTTAGATGTGGAGGCTGTGAGACTCCTCCCTCTATGCTATGTTGGCTGGCTTGATCTTGCAGTCTTATCCAGGCGAACACAGCTGCCTTGAGTTCCCAGAGCAGTGGTCTTTGTCATGTTTCAAAGGCAATTTCATGCTTACACTTCTCACCTCTGGTTCTTACACTCTTTCTTTAGCCTTTGGGGCGTGAGCAGGAGCGTGATATTCCTCTCCTGTTTGTGGCTGAGTGCTCTACTGACACAGTCTCTACTCTGATTGGTTGGGAGCTTTGTGCTTACCACTGTCTACTGCACAGAGGAACTTCCCTGATGAGGTTTGAGGGCTGCAGAGAAACGAATTCAGGGCACAGTTCGATACTGTGTCTGTTTAGCAGAATAACAGTAATAAATTCATAATGGGGCCTGTGAGCTCTGCAGCCCCAGATTCATAGCCGTTTATGGTACTAGGTATGAGTTTTCTCTTCTGGAGGAGACCTTAAAACCAATTAGAAAGCAGCAGGTTACCCTTATAACATTGTCCCTGCTGTGTACTTCTGAATGTATCTTGCCAGACCAGTTGTTACTGTAATTCAGAGGGTTCTGTAGTAGGGGAGGTTTGTTGGAGTGTTGATCAAGTCAATTCTGGGACTAGAGAAGTAGTTGATGAAGTGATCAAACACTCCTGTTTCATTTCCACACTAATCAACCAGGGGTTCTGACGGCTTCTAGCTCACCATCTTCGGCTTCTAGCTCACCATCTTACCTGGAAAGACAATTATATGGTCAGAATATGAGTTTGACCTGCAGTTCTCCATATATAATATAGTAAGTGCTTAAGGGACTACTGAGTATTTTACAGTGCTCCTAACTGTTGAACTGGGTGGGCCTCAGGAAAGAAGTATGAGTGCTCACATATGAGGTGCTGGAGACATGGATCTCTCCCCCCACACACTTTTTTTATTTATACAACTGAAAGTCTCATTAAATATGATATTTTGGCTGGGCATAGTGGCTCATACCTTTGATCCAGCACTTGGGAGGCAGAGACTAGTGGGCCTCTGTGAGTTTGAGGCCAACCTGATCTATACAAGTAACTTACAGGGTAGCTGGGGCTATGTAGATAGACTTGTCTCAAAACAAAACAAACAATGACAACAAAGAACAATATTTTTTCTTATTACATATGTGCACTCCATTTTCTTTTCTGTTAGTGTCATCTTAAATAACTGCGATTTAAGATCTACTAAATTAGTTTCATGAGTGACTAGTGGATTCCACCTAATCCACAGTTGAGAGAATATAAAAACTAATTAGTAATCTCTTTTTTTCTTTTAAATTTCTCTTCCTTTTTTTTCTGTCCATTTTCTTTTCTTTTTTTCCTTCTTTTAGCTGGTCAGTTTCAAAGGCTAGACAGTTCTAGATCTTCATAGGAATGTACAGGGACATCATTGAAATCAAGTTTCAGAAATGCTAAGTAATTTTAGATGATAGATTCTAAGTCATTTGAGACAATTTTTTTGTAGTATGTAATTAAAGAAATTGATTTCCATATTTTGACATTACAGCTAATGATTTCACTTTAAAATAAGTGTTTATTCCTTTCTTAGACAACTGCAGTTGGAGAAATGCCAGACACCAGTAACTGGGACACCGGCTGCTAATATCAGGTGATGTAGTGGCTGGCCGTCTCATTGCAAATATCTCCACTCATTTCAATTTCAGAGACGCTTGAAGATACATAATCCAATACAGTTTTTTGATTGAGAATGAATAAAGTGTTTAATACCCCAAATGAACCGTTTTGTAATAAGTAAATAGTTCTAATTTTCTACTTTTGAGAATTTTATACATGAATATTTTACATAATTTTCACTCTTTCCTCCCCCTCCAACTCTTCCAATGTCCCCTTTATACCTTTCAACTTCGAGATCTCTTCTTGATTATTTTTATATTCATATGCATAAATGTACATACATACACCCTGGTGAGTCTATTTAGTGTTCCTTATATAAATACATATATTTTTATTTCATGTAACAAACCTGTAGGGAAATAACACTGTCAGAAATAAGTTTTCAATATAAAATTTGATATTAACTTTGTTACAATTTTTTATTTGTAAATTATAATGTTTATTAAAGATGCAGTGAATAAATCTTTTTCTTTTTTTATTACAGCAATATTTTGATAGTATAATATTTTTAAATTATTTTAAAAATCTAGAACTTCTCATTGGTGTCTGTTTGGCCTATGAGGCAGAACATAAGTACACAGATTTATTTTCAGACTGTTTTTCTGTTTATCTAGGTTGTATGTAAGGTCTTAAATGATTGAACCATGCAGATTAGAAAGTCTGATTTTCTGTTTTGAAGATTTATTAGTGATTATCAAATACAGTCAGATACAGTCTTCTTATGTCTGCTTACAGTCAGGTAATGCTAATGTTCTCCAAATTGAGAAGCTCTTTTTTTAGTGAATATTGCTGTATCAAAATTGAAGCAGTTCATAGAAATAAGATGATTTTCATATTTGCTCCTTCTTAAAGATAATTAAAAAGCATCCTTTTGACAAGTTCCCTGTCTTTTAACATATATTTTGTTACCATTTATATACACTCACATAGCTAATTATGCTTACTAATTTTAGTTAGTAGAAGGATTAAGATTTCAGTTAAAGGGGACACATCTGTTAAAAAAATTACAGTAACCTCAGGCATTATAAATACTTTGTGTTGTGAAAAATTGTGAACAGGGTGTTTCTGGAGCACAGCTCAGTAGCTATGCTACCTAATCTGTAGGATCTACTGGTTAGTCATGTTTTCTTTTTTTAAATGTTTTCTGATTTTTTAAAAATTTATTAGTTTTTTACCATTCCAAGTTCCCACTCCCTCCTCTCTTCCCATTCCCTCCACACATCCTCCCACCCCACCTCCATCTAATCCTCAGAGAGGGTAAGGCACATTGCCTTGTGGAAGGTCCAAGGCCCTCCCTACTTTGTACTTTTTGGGTTGACTGTTTCTTTGAACACATTCATAGTTTCACTTTTGATTGCATCTGGAACTACAGTGCAGAACTACAGCATTGCAGCACTACAACACGACAACAGCATACAACACGCACTATAGTACTACAGCGTTATAACAGCACTACAGTACTCCAGCAGTGCAGGAGCAGTACTAGAGCAGTACTACACTGCAGTTCTTTCTTTAGCTGTTTTTTAAAAGCAACTGGTATTTAATTGGACACAGTGAATCATATCTAGTCACAAAAGTGCCTTCTGTGTGACTACTAGAAAATGCAGAAATAAACTTGCTCTGTGTGGGTGCTAAACTGAACAGTATGTAATATTCCTTTCTCATTTTCTTACCTAAATAGTTTTTAGGCCTTTTATAGTATGTCTATTGAAACTGTTCTAGATACTTAAAAAACATAGTTGGATTTTCAGCTGCTGGTGTTATTTAGTATTTAGAAGAGATTGCGTCTGAGATTTATATATCTATTTTTCAAGTGTTAGGGTTGGGGCTCAGGGCCTTTGCGTGTGGAAAGCAAGTACTTTAAAAGAGCTGCACCCCCAGCCCTGTTTCTAAGAAGGTGTTTAACAACAGTTCAGGGAGAAAATGAAAGTAACCTTTTTAGTTGTTCTTTACATTTTAAAGATTGTATCATCATTTGAAAACCATGGATTCTTTCTTCAGAAAGATGGTGACCGATTGTGGATTTCAGAGTAAGAAGTTCTCTCCCCTCACCACTGTTAAATTTTGTGTTATTTTTCCAGTATCTGCTGAGAAGAAAAAAAAAGTTTATTGACCAGAATTGTTAACAAAAAGCTTCATTTATCAATGAATAATATGTATAACTGTCCTAGCTCCAAGCATGGTATTAAATTTGGGGGATCATAAAGTTACATATAAGAAGCTGTATCGTCAAATACTAATACTGCTTGATGGGTGCTGTCATAGAGAAAGTTCTACCACCATTTGGTTCTGTCTTGAAATTTGGCAATCCTCCTTAGTCTTTTAGGTGCTAGGATTATGGGCATGTGCCACCATGCCTGGTTCTCCTGAGGATTTTGTGTATGTATGATGCTTCTTTGTGTGTGGCCATGGTGCCTGTGTGGAGGTCAGCGGTTCACCTTTGCCATTTGCCTTTGCCATTCTACCTTGTTCAAGATGGGTCTCTTTACCTTGGCATCACCAGGCTGGTTAACCCTTCTCCCCATAAGTGCCTGTGCTGGGTTTTACATAGGTTCTGGGGAATCCAAGCTCAGGACCTAAGGCTGGTGGAGCCTTCTCTTCATGCAGCCCCTATACCCGAAAGTCTTAGTTTTAAACTATTTAAATTCCTTAAAAATAGTTTTAAAAATAAGAATTCTGTATTACAAGTTTATGAATTGTTCTGGGAATGTTCTGAAGTGAGTGAGGTAACACAGGAGATGTGTTAGTTTCTTAGTGGTCATTATTGTCAAACTTTGACTTGTCCTCCTTACCTGTCATGAATGATTGATTTCTTAGTCAGTTTCCATTGCTTTGTTTTTATCTATTCAGAAAATTCAGTTTTGGGAGTGGACTTATTTCCAGCATTAAAAAACCTGTTCATTTTTTAATGGCTTCATTTAAAGCTAATTCACTGCTTCTTGCTTCTCTCCTGACTTCCCAGTTTCAGGTGTGGGCCTATTTTCTGTGCCCCTCTATAGGGAAGGAATTTAGGGCTGTTTCTTGGCCTTGCTGTCCTCCATCATGTTGCTGAATTCCCTGTGCTAGGGTTCATAAGGGATGGAAGGCTATGAAAGGCAGAGAATAAAAGCTCTTTAATTTAATGATACTCTTTTACTTTCTATTTCTATTGTGGAACAGTTTGTGTTCTTGGAAGATTTCCTATGCACCTCTTAGACAGAACAGTCTACAAGTATTTCTATACACAATAATGCATACACAGGCTTTACCAAAAAGAAGCACATTCAGTAACTGAGAGGAAGGGAAGGGCAAATAGGTTGAGGAGTGAGAAATGTATAAATATCTGTGGAACATTTTTACTTCATTTGTGGATTATTTGGTTTCTTATATGTAGAATATGGTTTTGGATAGCTCACTGCTTAAACATAAATGAAAAGCTATATATAAAAAATACATAAATTTTCTAAAAGAAAATAACTTTCTTCTAAATGGAAAAAAAGCAGAGAAGGAATTTTGTTTTAAAAATTTCAAAAGTTAATAGTTAACAGCTAATTAACTATTTAAAAGAGCTACATTTTAAGGTAAATTTTATGTAAATTTATGTAATAAGGGGGATATTATAATATACTTTGAGATATTTTACTAAATTTTTGATTTGTGAATGGGCATTGTTTTTTTTTTTTAATATATTTATTTAGTAAGTATACAATATTCTGTCTGTGTGTATGCCTGAAGGCCAGAAGAGGGCACCAGACCTGATTACAGATGGTTGTGAGCCACCATGTGGTTGCTGGCAATTGAACTCAGGATCTTTGGAAGAGCAGGCAATGTTCTTAACCGCTGAGCCATCTCTTCAGCCCTGGGCATTGTTTTTTAATATTTATTTTAACTTATATATATTTGTGTGCACACTTATGTGGAGGTCAGAAGGCAGTTTATGGGGGTTGGAGCACTATACTGTTACCCTCTGATCCATTTAGTCAGCCCAACTATTTTAAAAGCCACATTTTGAGGCACAATGTACATATAACACCATGCAGAGGTTTCAAATGTAGCTTTATGCATTGACAAGTATATAGCTGCCTATACTCTAATGAAGGTACAGGATATATGCTTCCACAAGGAAGTTCCTCCATGCTATTTTCTAGTGAGCTATCCTTCACCTGGTAAACTTTGGCTCTGATTTCTAGTCCTGTAGCTTAATTCTGCTGGTTCTAGTATTTCTGTGACTTTAACTCATTGTGTCTGATGTCTTTCAACCTACTCATGATTCAAATGGTATTCTGTTATATGAATATGCCAATTTGCTTATTCTTTGTTGAGAATACTTTAATTGTGTTCAGTTTTGGTTTTTATAAATGAAGTTACAGTAAAAAATTGGTGACAGAGCTTCTGAATACATTGTTTTATTGATAGGTCATAGGATAAATATACATTTTCCTTTATAAGAAACTGTCAAACTTGGTTCCTTGTCATACCGTATTGTGCTTGTACAGAAATTAAGGACAGACATGCTTGTTCTTAATTTCTGCTAGCATTGCTACAGGTAATCTTTTAAAGTTTTGCCATACTTATGAGTATGAAATGATACTTCTATGCTTTTAATTTGTATTTCTATGGTGAATATGATAATCAAGACTTGATATATTTATTGGCTATTTGCTAACATTCCTTGTGGAAAATATATTTATTTTTTGCATAAAATAGTTTATTATTTAATTGTAGTGTATTAATGCATATTCATAAATATACGAACTAATTTTCCGTAATTTTTGTTTTTTCTCTTCAGCTCTATTTATTAACTTTTTATCTTATTTTTCCTTTATATATCACAAGCTTACAAAGGTATTTTCCTTTATGGTTCTCATTTTTTTGTGTTTAGAGGTATGATTCATTACATACTATTCTTTCATGGATTGAATCAAGGTTCTCCCCCCCCCCCCAGATGTATAGTTGTTGTGACCCATGTCATTTTTGAATCGACTTGATGTCTTAGTGGAAAATCAGCTGGGCATCTGTGTGGCCCTGTTTTGGACTCTGCTCTTTCACTTACCTATTCTGTAGTAGCTCCACATTGTCTTGATTACTGTAACTCTCTAGTAAGCCTTGGCATTAGGTGCTGTATATTTAATTTTGTTTTTGTGGTTTGAGATTATTCTAGATTCTGCATTTTTACAATAACTTTAGGCACAGTCTTATGTTAGAAAAGAGACTCACCAGTTTTTTGGGGATTGTGTTGATTTTATAGATATTTTTAAAAGCTACGTTTTGAGGTGTTCTGTTCTTCCTTATTTTATTATGGAGCCCAGTAAGGGCATTTCAGACATGTATCACCACAGCCTAGCTTGACACTGTTATTGCAAGGCGTGGAAGCCTGCTTGGATTGCTTGGACGAAAGTAGATGTTCATCTACTGTAGCTGCCCGATTAACTGTAGAGTTCACATGTATTTGCTAGCTAAATTCTTAAAGGAAGTATGTGATTGCTCTTTTAAAAGTCTCCAGCACTTTTTTAATGCTTTAGTGGTTTCATCTGTATATCGGAAAACTCAGTGCAGGTAGCTAGGCATGGTGGTATATGTAATGCTAGAACTTGGTTGGGACTCTGAGTCAGGAAAATTGCAAGTCTGAAACCAGCCTGTGATGCATAGTAAAACCCCTGTCTCTAAAGGAAACTTTTATATACCTATCTTCTCCAACATCTCTTAGCCTTGTGAAATTTTTTTTAAAGGCTTAGTTTGAATATTACATAAAAATTATCTTTCTTGAGAGATCCAAAGACTGTGTTTTTGTACTATCAGTTTTGTGACTCTTTCCTATATATAAAGGATAATAAATATTTGAGTAAATGAGAATATACTTTTAAAATGAAAACATACTTTTGAAAAGTAAAAATTAAGTATACAAGAGTGAAGAAAATAAGATTTAAAATTTTTAAAATGTGTGTGCTGTTTTTGTGTTTTTAAATAGAATAGCTATATTAATTTCTCAGACTTTGAGTACTTGTTTTTCTTATTACAGTAACTTTTAAATGGGAATGTCTGGTCTAATCAGTGGATGCTGTTTTATGAAATGCTCAGTACCTTTTCTTCTTTGTTATTTTAAAACAACCAGATCCCTGATTTTTAAGTTGTGTTTGTTGGGGATAGGGAGATGCTCAAGTGGAAAAGTAGCTCTTGCACAAGTGTGGGGCCCTGAGTTTGGATCCCCAACACTCCTCTAAGAAGCCGGGTATGACATGTGCCTCCATAACCCTGTCACTGGAAAGGGGCACAGGCAGGGGACCCTTGGAGCTCGTTGTCCTGTCAGCCTGGCTAGTCCATGTGCACTAAGTAGATGAGAGAGAGAGAGAGAGAGAGAGAGAGAGAGAGAGAGAGAGAGAGAGAGAGAGAGAGAGAGAGGTAATTAAGATAGACACCTGTGGTGACTTAAATGCGAATCGCTCCCATAGGCACAATTGTTTGAACACTTGGTCCCCAGTTGGTGGTTTTGTTTGGGGAGGTTACAAAATTCTTTGGTGGTCTAGCCTTGCTGGAGGGAGTGTGTCACTGGGGGCAGGCTTACAGAGTTTTTAGTCTTACCTTGATTATAATTTGTTTTCTCTGCTTGCTACTGCAGTTAAGATATATAATCTCTCAACCTCTGGCTTGGGCTGCCTGCTGCCTTGCATTCCTTATCACTGTGGCCAAAATAAACTCTTCTATAAGCTGATTTTGATTATGATGTTTTATCATAGCAACAAAAACTAATAAAATATCTGATTTCTACCTCTGGCCTTCATACATACTTGCATATATGTGTGTGCCCATATGTTCATGATCATATAAACATTTACACACATATATATATATATCACATGAACACTCAGATTCACAATTTTTTTTAAAAAAAGTTAAATTTGTTTTTTGTGACATTTGGTATTAAAGTATAGATAAAAATTAATGGTTCATTTAAGAGTCTACTGTGCTTTGATTTCTGGGGCCTCAACAGGTAACCTAAGCTTTTATCATTCACTTTCCTAAATATATATGTGATCTTTGTTGACAGTTTTCTCTTTTTAATGTCACAGCTCTCTATCAAACCAGCTTCGATCCCTGAGAAGATAATTTTGAAGACATACTTTGCTGAGAAGACAGCTGCGAACAGTTGTCCGAATGGGATGAACACGCCTCAGCTGACTGACTATCGGCTGGAGTTTGAACGCTAACGCTGCTCATCGGGTACTCTTACCTAGTGATGCGCCTACTCTTACAGTGCCCATTTCATTGTGCTTGTCTTGATTAAAGAATTCAAAGTGGAGTACCGCAAACTTGATATGGATAATAAAAAGAAAGACAAGGACAAATCAGATGATAGAATGGCACGACCCAGTGGTCGATCAGGACACAGCACTCGAGGAACTGGCTCTTCTTCCTCTGGAGTTTTAATGGTTGGACCTAACTTTAGAGTTGGGAAAAAAATTGGATGTGGCAATTTTGGAGAATTACGATTAGGTAAGACTATTTTGTTTGTTACATTATCAAACAAATGTAAAGATACACTTGTAAAGAAATACACTTGTAAGACTACTTTCTTGCTTTAGTGTTAAGTTCCTTGTGTATACATTGGAGGCTTTAGTTGAACCATGCTTTCTCAAAGTACTGGTTATAAAGAATATAGGTGTTGGAAATTTCTTATTTATTTGTACGAAATTCCCTAGTTTCTAGATGTCTGTTTGTTTGAGATTAACCATTCTCATTTCTTAAGACTGTGAGAAAACAAGAAAAAGTAAATTTAAAAGATCATGCGTGGGCTGGAGAGGTGGCTGAGTGGTACTAGAGCACTTGCTGCTCCTCCAGAGCACCCAGGTTTGATTCCCAGCACATTGCAGCTCACAACCACTTGGGACTCCAGTTCAAGGGGATCCTCTGCTTCTGACTTTCTTGAGCATCAGGCTCAAGTGCATAGTGCACACATGTATTATGTATGTGTGTATGTATATGCAGGCAAAACATTCATACACATAAAAATAAGCTTCACAGTTTTCACTGGGTCCCCTCTTTGTTGAAAATAAAATTATTTGTATATTTCTACTGAGCTATTTCTTATTATTTTTTTAAAACACTCTAACTTGTAGTGTCTCTTTTATTTCATTTGTTTTGTGTTGCTAATGAACATTAAATATGAATGAAGAAGCAAGCTAATAAAAGCTAGTGACATTCTTGTACATAGCTATAAACAATGTAGTTGGCAGATTCTTTTACATTTAGTAGGGATTAAAATCTTTGAAAGGGCAAATATTTTGTGGCTTAGTTTTTAAAGATAGTGTTCTTACTTGGGAGTCAGAGAAACTAGGTTATTTACTTTCTGTCAAAGTTTGAGATTATCCATCTAATTCTTAACATGGATCATATACTGAAAAATGTTTATGGATCTCTTTCTAGGTTATTATAAATATTAAATTTAGAGTATAATATAAAAAGCGAATACAATATCTATATAGTGTTGTAGGAGGCCGCTTGTTTGTTCCTGGCTGCTCAGCCCTGAAATAATCACATAGAAACCATGTTATTTGCAATACTATTTGGCCAATAGCTTAAGAGTATTTCTGGCTAACTTATATCTTAAATTAACCATTAATCTGTGTATCGCCATGAGGCTGTGGCTTACAAAGTAAAGTTGTACTCTGGCGGGGGGTACATGACTTCTCTCTGACTCCGCCTTCTTTCTCCCAGCATTCAGTTTAGTTTTCCCTGCCTAGCTCTCTGTTCTGGCCTGCTCTGCTATAGGCTTAAAGCAATTTCTTTATTTATTAACCAATAAAAGCAACACATAGACAGAAGGACCTGCCACACCAATATAGGCTTTGGTTGTTTTTTTATTACAGTTTTCTTCATAATTTAGAAATAACTATTCTTACAATATACACTATGTATATGTATGTATTCATATAGAACAATTTTAGTGGGCCAACTTAACCAGAACAATATGAGACATGGTATCCATGATCTGTATATTGAAATTATACTGTATATTATGGAGCATTCCCTTCTGTGTGTCTGTGAATGAGCAAAAGTAAATACAATGTGCTGGCTTAGGATCTCTAATCTTATCCAATCAAGTGCCTGTGTAGAATCTAAGTGTGTTGTGTTTGTATGTATGATACTTACATATTCATTTAAATTATATATATGTATATCTTGAAAAGTCAAGTGAATATTATAATAACTTATAGTCTGAGACTTTTCCTTCTAAGACACAATTCTATGAAATTCTAATTTGGTAAACCAAAGAGTTTATTGGTGTTAATTTTAGTAGTCTGTGTGAGAGGCCAGTATGACTCAAAGGCAGCTGCATCACTGAAAAGCCCACCCTATGTGGGTGCCAGCTCAGAAAAAGTTGCATTCCCAGAGATCTGCCTAGCTCACTGTCAGCTTGACAGGTTGGGAGCATGTCCTTCTCACAACTTATGGGTGAGGGAGTCTCTTCTTTGAGCATCTGTTTTTTGCTTTCATAAACTTAACCTTGGGGAGGGACCTTGTGAGTTTGGAAGCTGCAGCTCTAGGGTTTAGATCATTTACTTCCTGAGTTTCATGCTTCATTCCCCTCTCCAGGAGGAAGTGTTTCCATATATATCAAATAAATAGATCTTTTCTTTGTATGTGTGCCGTTGTTTTGTGGATATCTAAGTATTTTCCATATATATACCATGTCCATATACATATACAGAGCTAAGTTAGTCATTTTAATTTTTCTTACTCAGAGACATGGTTTATTACTTTCTTTTCAAAGCCCTCCATGGTTTCTTTGTTTATAAAAAAGTTATTATAACTCTGAGACTAAAATTACAGATGGTGTGAGCCACCATATGAGTGCTGGCAATTGGTCTCAGGTACTGTGGAAGAGCAACCAGTGCCCTTAACTGCTGAGCCATCTCTCCAGTCCTGCTTTGGATCCTTAAAGTATTTTTATTAAAGTCACATTACTAAAGCATCCTGAACATTTGATTTTCTATACTAATTTGTATGTGTGTGTGGTATTTTAGCAAGAAAGACTATAAGATTTACTTTTTATAGGTAAGTGCTTTTCAAGAAAGGTACTAATTTTCAACAAGGATGCTCTTCCTTCCTTCCTTCCTTCCTTCCTTCCTTCCTTCCTTCCTTCCTTCCTTCCTTCCTTCCTTCCTTCCTTCCTTCTTTTCGTAGAGAGCTGTCTCTTACCTCGTAGGATGCTTTACTTGCCCAATACCTCTTTGATACCTTGATGTTGTAACTTTACATAGAACTCGAAGATACCCCCAGCCCCATCCCATGCATAGTTGCACCAAGGAGAGAGAGAGAGTTGTCCATTGCTGGAAACTCTTCTTACAGGTTATTAGTTTTTTCATAAAAGGACTGATTGAGATTAAAAAGCACACAAAGTTGTAAGCATTAAATTTAATTAAGTCAACATTTTAAACATCTTTATTTTAAATGATAGGTCAATTTATTTGCTGTTTTCTTTTGTCTTCATCTGTTGTCAGTACAATTTGCATTTTTTGACTGTTGGTAGATAGATTTCAAGTTTAAACAACAATTCAGAATCCCTAGAACTATTTTTGATACTTATCAAATACTTCAAACAAAGCTATCCAAAATAATAGGATTCTATTGTGTATTTAAAACATTTTTTGTATCTTATGATCTTTGGACATCTTTTAAAAATAATTAAAATTCTTTAACAATTTCATGCATATATGTAATGTGTTTTGATCCCCACACACCTCTCATGTCCTTTCCAAGTGCCTCTGTACTCTTCCCAGCGGTTTTCCCTCCTACTCATGGTTTTCATTTTAGAAAATGCCCCTACTGGGTTTGAGTGGCTTTGTGCCCGTGCCTGCGTGGGGTCATTAACTAGACATGAACAGCTTACCAGTGGATGCGTCTCACTGAGGAAATGCTCTCCCTTATCCTAGCTGCTGCCACCAGTTCCTCAGCCAGGGATGGCTCCTCATGCATCCCTCCCACTCATGCGGTCATGCTGATGGTTTCAACTTGTGCAGGTCTTAGGAAGACAAGCTCAGTTGCTGTGAGTTGATGAGTGTCGTTGTCATGTCATGTCCAGAAGGCAGCGTTTCATAGCACTCTTCCCAATTATTAGGTTCTTCAATCTCTGCCTCTTTTCCTCCATGTCCTCTGAGCCCTAAGGCTTGGGGGAGTCATACTCAACAGTTACTTGATTTCACTTAGTTCAGCCACTGGCATTAATTACAGCTTACTGCAACATTAAGCATCTCTGAACTAATATTGATACCAGCACTAATTTATTGAATGAGTTGGGCACAATTGAAAGTTGAGGTGCCTCAGATCCCTCTGGCTCTAGCACTCTATCGGTGTTGTGTAGGGGAGGGGCAGGTGAGAGCCCCTTGTCTAAATTGTCCAAAGGTTTCTCCAGCCTCATTGTCTGGTGAGGTTCTTTTTTTAGTGAAGTAAAAGAATCAGCAAGCATTGTCTTGACTTTTATTTCACAAGTTTCAGTGCAAAGGCTGCTACCTCAGCCCCTATCCTCTCCTTTATTTTGTGTAGGAGTTTTGCCTGTCTGTATGTCAGTGCCCCAAGTATGTACAGTCCTGTGGAGGTTAGAAGAGGGTGTTAAATCTACTGGATTGGAGTTACAGATGGTTTTAAACTGCCATGTGGATTCTGGGAGTTGAACTCAGGTCCTCTGAAATACCCAGAAGTCTTCTTTGGATATGTTAAAAAAACAGACAAAAACAAAGATCCATCTTGTTTGGGGGACAGCCTGTGCCCCCTATAGTTGGTATGTTCTTAGGAAAAGAGCAATTACTAGAGACTTAGGGGCATGCCTTGGGTATGTGAATTGAATTATCCAATCTCCAGCTTGAGTGTTTTTATCTGTCTCTATCCCTAGGAACAGTATTCTGTACCATGCTTTTAGAGACAAGCCTTCTACCCAAAGACCATTGGAACTGTGGAGACACGTCAGTCTTAATCTGTTTATCTTGTCCTGCCTTTCCCCCAAAACTGTAATAATAAAGGCCTTTGCCTAAACTTTTTTTTACGTCCTTGTTTTCTGTCACCTAACACAAACAGGCTGCTTCTGCAGTCTTCTATGGCAGTAGCCTTCCTAATGCTGCAGTGTTTAGTACAGTTCCTCACGTTGTGGTGACCACCAACCATAAAATCATTTCTGTTGCTACTTCATGTTTGCAATTTTGCTACTGTTATGAATTGTAATGTAAATATCTGTTTTCTGATGGTCTTAGGTGACTACAGTGAAAGGGTTGTCTAACTGTCCCCAAAGAGGTTGTGACCTACAGATTGAGAACTACTGCCCCTGGCTTTCTGAGAGAAAGATAATTTATTTCCTGAGCTTCTCCTCAGTTTTCTTGTGGGCGTGCGTGATTGACATTACATTAAAAAAAAAAACCCTCAGAAATGTTGCTTTATGAATGACCATATCTGAAATAAGATACTGTACCTCTTGACATAATTAAGTTTCAATAACTCCTCTTAGTTTTGCTTTTCTCCTTTATTTCCCGTATTGCTCACAACTCCTTATTTTGATCTTTGGGCTTGGACGTTATGGTGCTGGAAGTTCCATAACCCTTATATCTCCATTACATAAAGATTTGGGTAATTTTGTTATTTTTATGTTTATTGACTTCTGCAAAAACATTCTAAAACACTGGAAAATGTAAAAATAAAGACTAGACAGTGGGGCTGGCAGGATGGCTTCGTGTTGCACAAGGCACTTGTCACCAAGTCTGATGACCTAAGTGTAATCCTTGGTACCCACATGATGACAAGTGAGACTGACTTGCGAGTTGCCTCTGACTGACGTACATGTACTCCATGGCACATGCATGCCCTGCCCCCCTTGCCTGAATAAATAAATGTAAAAATCAAAAAATTGACAATGATGCTATGACAACAAATTTCAAAGTCCCCAAATACAGTAATTTTAGTCCACTTACTTTGTTCTCTTTCATATAACACAGGCAGAGGGCGGACACTTGGGGTGTCTGTACCCTGTGTCCAGTGTGTGTCTTTAGTGTTTGCAGGGCTATCTTCCTAGCTGTTAACTCCTTTCCAGTCAGGAACACATTACAGTCCTGGAAATTGGAGATATCGTACTTTTTCTACACCAGTATCAAGTTTTTCATTTGGCCACACAAAGCTGATAAAGAGCCTGTAGTTTGTAGCTGGAAAACCATTTTTAAATTTGGATATTCTTTGTTATTGGAAGTACAGTGTTAATGCTGATGGATAACTAGTGGTTCCTGCTATAAACAAATATATAACATCCAAAGGACATAGTTTTCTCTAATAACTCCAATTCCACAATATTGGTAAAGCTTCTTCGGGTTGAGTACAGCAGAAAACTATTGGTAATGTCACTTGACGTAAATTAAGCTATCAATGAGCTAGGCCCAGTCCAGTTGTAGCCTTAATGGGATTTTCTATATTCTTTCTATCTTACTCATACCACACAGACAGACAAACACAAGTGGTGCACCATTTGCTTTTGTGTGTAACACATATTGATTAAAATCTAACTGTAGGACTGTGGCTGTACAGTGACAAGAATGTATTGTTTAATCTTCATTCATATTTATGACTGTGATCACCACACTTCTATTATTAACAAGGATCTCTAATATTAACAAGGATGATACTCTTTTCATGATTCAACCTTCCTTCCTTCCTTCCTTCCTTCCTTCCTTCCTTCCTTCCTTCCTTCCTTCCTTCCTTCCTTTCTTCCTTCCTTCCTTCCTCTCTTTCTCTCTCTTTCTTTTTCTTTTTGCTGTGACATATAAGATGAGACTATATGAAAGTCAACAAAAATGTTGGTATGTTTTGGTTCTGTGGGATCTATATTTAGCCTTTTGTCTTTTGGATTTTTCCTGCATATATTCAGAATAAAATTTATATAGTTATGAAGAGATGGTAATACTCTGAGGAAACATTTTTCATCTTTGATTCAGTTGTAAATAGGATACAACTAAAATCAGGTCACTAACAGTCTTCACTCAGGTTTCCCAGAGGACACCTACATTTTCATACACAACGAGTTCCTAAAAATGTGCATGAAAGCATTTCTAAATGTGAAACTAGTTGCTTAAAAAAAAAAAGATTCTCTAAAGTTTGAAAAATAGTTATGTAGGCTTGGTTTGTGCGTTTCAGAATAAACTTGGTTTGTGCCTCTTTTGGTATTTCTACTGGGTTAAATCTGTCAAATATGTTGAGGTTCTGAGATCTGTGCTACTCAGCTTTAATGTGAGTGTTTCCCCCCTAAGCTGTGAGGGGTCTGTGAATACTCTCTGTAAAGACCGCGCAGTACATCTGGAGCTCTGAAAGGTTCAGAGGGTCCTGTGCAAAAAATGCCCTGCATGAAGGTTGGTAAACTGCCTGTTTTGTTTTTAGTAGTCACTTTCTGGGTTTAGACACAAACAAACAAATCATTCTGTTTTCATTACTATAATTATTCATGCCTAGAAATTAAGAAACAACATGGCTCTTTTTTTATTTCATTCTTTTTGATGTGCTTGCAAAGATACATGTTAATTGATATTTCATATTACCCTTCTAGCCTTATTAACTCTCAAATTCTCCAAAGTGTTTTTCTGGGGTTGTAGATTCTGACCATTGAAATTTTCTTAGCTTATGGCCAACACAAAGACAGTTGTAGTTTATAAAAATAGTTTGCATGTTAGTGATGTTAAGCCTGTGTTCCAACATTTACATACCTTTATATTTAACATAATTTTCAGTATTTAGAAGTTTAAAGTATTTCATGTAGCCAAATATGTATAAAATCCTGTTCTTCATGTTATCTTACCCGTAGAAAGGTCACCATATATATTGAGATGATAAATATTTTTTATTTCATTTCTTATATTTAACTATAAATAATTGGAATTAGTTTGTAAGTTGAAACACTAATAACTTTTTAAGGTAGTTAATGAGTTTTTTGAGCCAATTATTGATTAGTTTTCTTATTTAATTTTATTTTAAACATATTCCAGAGTTTTTATATATCTGATACATATGCTGGATTAAATATGTGGTCTGATAGTACTGTATTTCATAATGGTTTAAAAGAAAATGATGGATGGGTGAGGTTTTATATTTTTCTTTTATATAAGTATTCTGCCTTAAAATGTATTCAGTATTCCCTTGAATATTGGTTATTTTCTAAGTTACAAGCAATATTACAACAGTCAGAATATGTTCATTATTATAATGGATAATATATTTGCAAGTACAGTTTCTACTTGGAATCTAAGTGAAATATTAAATACATTTTGAGTTGCTAGTAAATTTAGCAATTTCTTTTTCTTTATAACTGGATGTAAAAACTTTTGCTATTTAAATGTCTCACATACTTTTTAAAAAGAGAGTACAGGTCATAAAAGTTATGTAAGTTAAATTTAAAAGTATTAGCAGGATCTGACTTATTTCTTCCTTTTTCAAGGGAAAAATTTATACACAAATGAATATGTGGCGATTAAACTGGTAAGTTCATTATTATTTTTCTACAGTTATTTCCTTTGATTATCAGCTTATTAATTTTTTATCTTTACATTTACAATTTTGGTATTCATCCAAGAAGGAAAAATGTTTGCATGACTGACCTTTTGTTCATGTCTCTAATGATGTGTAGAGTGCCAGTGTTTTCTCTGCATGACAATTCTGTTTTTACTTTGGCAGCATTATGGAAGTGAAATTTGTAGTTTGGCAGTATTTCAGTGGTATTTTTAAGAGGATAAAAGCAAAATTTTTCTTTCTGATTCAAGCATTTAGACAAAAGTGCCATTAGCATTTAGGATTGTATTTGAACACACACTACTGGTGTTTTATAAATGTAGTAAAGCTGGTTGTTGCTTGGCTTTCAAGGATTTAGAAAGCCATGAGTGTGGTGGTAGCAAGGAGGACCATCATGTAAAATTCCATGTGCTCAGTGTCACAGGTACAGAGTAGTTCTCTGGAAGAATTTGCACGCAGGAATTATTTTATTCATTTATTATTTATTCACTCATTCATTTACTTATCTATCATTTATTTAGACAAGAGTTTCTGTTTAGAACTGACTGTTCTAGAACTCACTATGTGTACCAGGCCGGCCTCGAGCTCCACCAGCTTCTGCTTCTCAAGTGCTGGGATTAAAGGCGTGTTCCTTTATGAGGCGCTAGGAATGGTTTATAAGGCATATTTTCTTGTTGTCAGTCAGGTTTCCCTGAGGTTCATGTTGGCTTAATGTTCGCATTCTCCTTACCCTTGTCACCCTTGTCCTGACAGTGTAACCTGTGTTGCTAGAGCAACTGTTAGAGGAAGAGGCCATGAGATGAAATGGAAGCTTTTGAACTGCCATGGAATGTCTGTCTTGCTTGAAGTGTCTTTGAGCGTAGGCCTGTGTCCCTTCCTTTTACGAAAATGAGTATAAGTGTTGTGCTGTGATGCTACTAGGACACACAGGGGTCTGGCACTTGACTTACCCAGATGAGTTCTCCCTGACTTCAAGGTGGAGTCCTTGACTTTATAATACGAACTCTGGTTAGCTTCTGTCAGGGTAGTCACTGTTGTTTTTAACTGGACTTGTGGTAATCAGCCATGAGATCAGTTAATATAATCAAGCTCTCAGAGCTGTCCTAGTTGGGAACATAATTTTTAATTTTTGATGAGAATTTTTTTTACTCTTAAGGTCTCAAGTGCCCAAAAGAGTATAAATATTGTTTTATTTTAAAAATATTTAAAGTTTATTCTTTATCCATGTTATAAATGTAGCAATGTATCTTGATCATATCCATTTTCTTCCCCTCTGCTCTCCGCTTTTTCCAGTATGCCCACTCCCACCTCTAGTGCCCGAAAAAACAAAAAGCAAAGGTCACTGAGTCCAGTTAGTGCAGTCTACATTCTTGTGAGTGTTGGGCTGTGTACTGGGGCTTGGTCAACCTGTCATGTCCCCACCCACCCCATGCACTTTCCCTCCTCCAGCAGCCATCAACTGCCAATAGCTCCTGCATTATGGATCCCTCTGCTTCGTCCACGCTGGAATGTTGATGGGCTTATTAGTCTTGTTCGTGAAGGCAACCTTAGCTGTTCTGAGGTCATGAGTGCAGTGGCCATGTCATGCCAGCAGACAGCATTTTATAGCACTTCTTCCCCTCCGCTGATTTTTAAATTCTTTCTGTTCCTCTTTAGGAATGGTGTATTCCTTCAGGTTTTCAGGAATAAGAAGGAGGTTTGAGGGGATCGATCTAGCTGTTCCCTTTAGAGCTGAATAGTCAGTGGTCACTTACTCTCACCACTTTGACCAGTTACGTGTCGCTGCATTAAATAACTTTCAAGGGCTACATAGAAAGCCAATTTAAACAGACAAAGGAAGTTAGTATATAGGAACGACGGTAGAGAGAGTCAGCATTCAGCAAGTGTACAATATTTGAATGGGCATTCTGATTGTTGGAATTGTTCTTTTTTCTTCTTCACATTCTAGCTCTTTGTATGGCATTGGAGTTGGAGGTGGTGTACCAGGAAAGAAATGTGTGGTAGTCTGTGCTAGTGATGAAGCAGCTATACTTAACAGCTGTGTGCAGAGGGAACCGAAGCCACTGCCAGGCTGACTGCTCCCTGTCTGGTTAATTTATCAGGTGTAACCCTCAAGTCCTGTCATTTTCAAATTTGGAACTTGTTTGTCCTGTCCCTACCACTGATGCCTTAGAAAATGCAAATCCGCTTATCTTCCAATCTCTATATATACATGAACATATAGCGCTTTTTGTTCAGTGTATTTTGTGTATTTCTATTTTTTATTTTTTCCTTTGGAGAGGTGGAGTAGGAGACCTTTCTATTACTCTGACTGTTTTTTAGGCAAGTTTTTTTTCTAGCCCAGGCTGGTCTTGAGTTGAAAATGACTTTGAACTCAGGATCCACTTCTGCCACTGTTCAGGTGTGCACCACCACATCCAGCCTGTTTGTTTTTTTATTTTTAAGTGCAGTGATCAGTATTACATACAAAAATTATTACTAATACTCATAATTTAGGGTAACAGAACATTTTTACTTTTGTATTATGAGGTAAGTATGGCCTGTAGTCATATTCTCTCTACATTTATTGAAAGTTAAAAAAATGCTTATATTTTGGTCTGTAGTTTACCAGTTTCCTTGTGTGTGGTTTGTTTTGTTGATTTTGTCGAGTGCAGTAGGTGAGGTGTAATTTTGTTTAGAATCAGCCATAAAGACAGTCACGTGGAAATACTATGTTTATATACTTTTAGACACATCTCATTGCTGTATTTTGGAGAAATAAAGGCACTGTTGGATATTTTGAGAGCAGATCTTAGTGTCTGTAGTTCTGTAACAGCTTACAGGACGTTTACTTTTGTCTTTTTCCTACTTCAGATTGGTAGCTTGTCTAGGTGTTCCCACTCACATAGTAACCAGCTGTCCATGGCTACTGTAAAGGTCATCTGTTGGTAATGTGACTTGCACTACATGGTGGTTTCCTAACATTGTGTTGTTGCTATTGAAGTACAGGATCAAATTGAAATTACTAAACTAAGTTAGGGCTGGTTCCTGTTCTTTTACCTGAAGCACATCAATCATTTAATTTCAGTTGTGATGGTATAAGTGAATATTATGTTGTATCTTACGGCTGTATATTTTTAGACAGTCAAAATTTATGGATAATGTGATATGTGAAAGGCACTGTTTTCACTATTTTATATATTAAATTTTATATTGTGCACATACATATGCATGTATATATAGAGAGGAAAGGAGTGAGGGAACCATAAAAAGTTTTAACTGCATTTTGCAGACGAGGAACTGCAATATACAGCAAAGTTAACTAACTTTCCAAACCACACAGCTAGTGAAGTGGGAAGTCAAAGGTTTAAATCTAGTATAATTTGGTTTCAATCTCTGAGCATTTAACTACTACTGTTATTCCTTCTCAAGATTTAAGCTTACCATTTTCTATAAATAATCCTTTTGATTCTAAGTTTCTAGTGTATTTCTGTCTGTCTGTCTGTCTGTCTGTCTGTCTCTCTCTCTCTCTCACACACACACACACACATATGCCTATTGTGCGTCTCATTCTTGAACCTGGTTTTTGCTTGTGATCATCACTGCCCTCCACCCCATCACTGCCTATTAGACCTTCTCTCTGTATTGTTCAGATCTCTAATGATGTGAAGTTTTTACTTTCCTCATAATGCACTTACATAGTTTTTCTTTTAACTTGTTTCCCTTAGTCTCTTTGTTCTTTTGTTGTGCTTACCTTTTATTGCAGAAAACCGATTTTAATTATTTTTTTAAAATCTCGTTGGCTCCTCTGATAGCTGCTCAAATGCTTACTTTACATATGTTTACAGATGGTATCAATTTATTGAACTTTAAGTAGAGTGTTGATTTTTATATAGATCTAGAGGAATAGAGATACCTAGTAGAATATTATAGTGTATATAAGTTGATACTGAAGTTTAAAACATTTGGAATTAGACGCTAGTGGTTTGTCTTAACTGAAATGTCGTTTGTTTATTCGATTGTTTGCCTAGGAGCCCATGAAATCCAGAGCACCACAGCTGCATTTGGAATACAGATTCTACAAGCAGTTAGGATCTGGAGGTAAGTTATATGAATTTTAAAATTTGGAGTAACACAGATTGTCATAACAATAATGCTCTAGTTTCAAAAATAATATTTTAAATTTGGTTACAGAATTTTTTTTAAATTGGGGCTGAAGAAATGCTCCAGTGGCTAAGAGTGCTTCCTGTTTTTAGCGGCCCAGAGTTCCTAGCACATATGTCTGGAGGGCATCCCCTGCAGTTCCTGTTTCAGAAGATGGTGTGCATTGTGGTGTGCATGTGGAGGATGGAGGGGATGGCGTGTAGAAGGTGGTGCGCTCTCTTTACCTTGTGTGTCCTGGGAGCTAAACCTAGGTTGTTAGGTGTCACCAACCCCCTTTTTGGCATGACTTCTGCTATGGTCCTAGCCACAGCAGGTTCGCAGGCTCAAACGTTCCAGGGTAGGGACATTGGGATTAGAAATGTTGGTAGGAGAAACAGAGAAAAGAAAGAAACACAGAGACACAGGATAGTAATGGGAGGGCAACTCAGCGAATACGGGATGCTGAGTTCTCTCTTCTGATTTCTGAGTTGGCCTGTGTTTATTTTTCATACACTTTTATGCCAAAATACAAAAGAGCTAGGGGAGAAGGCAACAGGCTGCTTTAACAGGACACAAAGTACAAGCACAACAGTTCTTGCTTTAATACTTGAGACGTCAAGTCATTATTTTTTGAGTAAAGCATTTGATATCTGGGGCAGGACACACCCTAGACCAAGTATCCTGTAGGCATCCACTCCCTATGTCAAACTTCCTATTTCAAAGAAGGAGCAGAAGTCTGTTTGAATTTTCTGACCTTTGGTCAGGGTGGAGCGGGTCTATGACTCTGGGCCATCTTAATGTCCAAAACACCAAGTAGCCACACCCTAGGTCAGGATCTTTTGTTTTATAGCCACACCTGCTGTCAACAACTTTGAAAGAGCAAAAATAAGCTCAGACTCTCTGACCTTCAGCTGTGGAGAAATAGGCTCACATTTCTGGAATCTTCTTAGTTAGGTTTGTTGGCAGATGCCTTTACTGCTGAGCATCCATACTGTTAGTCTTTTTTAAGCAATATTGCTGTTATTATAATAGGTGTAAAAATGGCTCCATAAATATATCCACTTAGTGATCCCTGGAGCCCATAGTTATAGCAGACATGTGAGATTGCAGGGTTATCCTGGATGTTGTCTAGGTAAGCCCTCAGTGCAAGCCAAGTATCTTTACTAGACATAGACAGAAAAGGGGAAGACTGTATGCCCATGGGGGCATTGCTTGGAATGATGTGAATGAACTAAAGTATGCTTGCAGTCTGAGATTCTGAAGGAGGCCCTTCAGGTTCTCTCCTAGAGCCTGCAAAGGGAGCATGGCTCTGCCTTGATTCAGCCTTATGAAACTGATTTGAGACACTGGCCTCTAAGGTGTAATGCAATTATTTTTTGTTATTTTAAGCCATCATATTTGTAATAATTTCTCGATAGTAGGTAATGCAAATATATATATGAAGTTCTTAAATCTCAATGGGAATAGAGATTTTTTTCATCGACAAATATTTATGGTTAAAATTTCTACTATATGTTGCATTGTCTTCACATTGAAGCTCTCAGTGCTACTTTTATTTACTCTTATTCTTCTAATTGAAATGATTATTAAACAAAATAGATTTTTGTTTGTTTTTCAAGACAAGGTTTTTTTTTTTTGTTTTTTGTTTTTTNTTGTAACAGCCCTACCTAGCTGTCCTGGAACTAGCTTGAACTCACAGAGCTCTTCTTACCTCTGCCTCTCTAGTGCTGGGATTAAAGGCCTGTACCACTACTGCCTGGCCTTGATGTTTATTTTTATAAACATATTTACATTCTAGTTTGTAGAATGTCCATTTCTTCAAATGATACACAGTTTGCATTTTTCCCTCACTAAGAGCATATGCAAATGAGTAGTCCTTGCAGTGTTAGTAAACTTTGCATTAATGAATGTATTGTAGATTTTTATGTAGTGTCCTTCCCTATTTCTTCTGCCTAGTTTTGGTTTGAAGTCTGTTTCGTCAGATATTAAGGTAACTAACTACTTTTTTAATCCATTTGCCTGGAGACCTTTTTCCATCCTTTTACCCCGAAGCAGTGTCTATTCTTGATTTAAGGTGTGTTTCTTGGAGGCAACAGAAAAATGGATCTGGCTTTCAAATTCAATCTGCTAGTTTGTGTCTTATCCCTGAAGAATTGCTAGTTAGTTACTAATGAGTAGTATTCATTAATTCCTGTTATTTTGTTATGGTAGTGTATTTTTCCTTTTTTTCAATTTTAATTTTTTAAAAAAAGAAAGCAATTTTTTAAAAATTTTATATACCAATCCCAGTTCCCACTCCCTCCCCTCTTCCTATCCCCCCCCCCCATCCACTCCTCAGAGTGGGTAAGGCACATTGCTTTGAGGAAGGTCCAAGGCCCTCCCTACCATATCTAGGCTGAGCAAGGTATCCATTCAATGAGAATGGGTTCCAAAATGTTATTACAAGCAGTAGAGATAAATCCTGATGCCACTGCCAGTGGCTCCTCAGTCTGCCCCATACAACTCTCACCCACATTCAGAGGGTTTTGTTTGGTCTTATGCTGGTTTTATCCCTGTTTGCAGGAGTTGGTGAGCTCCTATTAGCTCAGGTAAACTGTTTCAGTGGGTGTCCCCTCATGGTTTGGGCCTCTTTGCTCATATTCTCATACCTTTCACTCTTCAACTGGATTTTGGGAGCTCAGCCCAGTGCTCTGATGCAGGTCTCTGCCTCTGTCTCCATCAGTTGCTGGATGAAGGTTCTATTGTGACACTTAAGATAGTTATCAATCTGACTGCAGGGCAGGGCCAGTTTGGGTACCTTCTCCACTATTGCTTACGGTCTTACCTGGGGTCATCCTTGTGGATTCCTGGGAATTTCTCTAGTGCCAGATTTCTTGCTAGCCCCATAATGGCTCTCTCAATCAAAATATCTCTTTCCTGGCTTTCCATCTCTGTCCTTCCTCCATCTTGACTATCCTGCTCCCTCAAGTTCTCCTGCTTCTTCTCTTTTCCCCTTCTGCCCTCCCTTCTTCCCCCACCCCTATATTCCCAGTTTTGTCAGAAGATCTTGTCTATTTCCCCTTCCCCGGAGGATCTATATATTTCCGCCCCCTTAGAGCTCACCTTGTGCTTAGCTGTTCTAGGGTTGTGGACTATAGGCTCGTTACCCTTTGCTTTACAGCTAGTATCCACTTATGAGTGAGTGCATACCACGTTTATCTTTTTGAGTCTGGGTTACCTCGCTAGTGTGTTTTTCTACCCCTCTTTTTTTTCAGTTTTTTGAAACTTCTTTATTGAATCTTTGGGGGTTTCTCATCATGCACCCCAATTCTGTTCATCACCCAGTTCCTCATATCCATATCCCCTCAGCATCCCTGTTGCATCCCCCTCCCCCACAGAAGAAAACAAAACAAGCAAACAAAAGCCAGAACAACAGCAACAACAAAACCCTAATAAACCAAAGCAGACTAAAAACCACATCAGAAACAGGAAAACCTCCACTTCTGACTCTCCATCAACTCTTCATCCGTCCTGATGACCCTGGGGACTTTGGTGTGTCATATAATATACTCCTTTGTCTCTACCCCTCTTTTGATGAACAGTTCTGGGATTATTTGTTCTTGTCTCCTCCTGGATATAGTTCTTCAGACTTCTTCAGACTGAAGTACCTTCTGGGGAACTGCATTACTGGGCAGAAATTGCTTAAATTTGTTTTTTATTGTATAATGTTTCCTTATTCTGATGATTGTGATTGATAGTTTTTGCTGGGTACTATAGTCTAGGCTGATATCTGTGGTCTTTTAGAGCTTGTAGATCATCTCTCAGTTTAGGCTCTTCTGTCTTTCAGAGTCTGCACTGAAAAGTCAGGTGTTATTCTCATGGGCCTCCCTGTGTATGTAACTTCCTTTTTTCCCTTACAACTTTTACTATCCTTTCTTTGTTTTGTACATTTAGTGTTTTTATTATTCTGTGTTTTAGGGACTTTTATTTCTAGTCATGTCTATTTGGTGTTCTGTATACTTTTTATACCTTTGTTAGGCATCCCTTTCTTCTGATTGCGGTAATTTTCTTCTATGATTTTGTTAAAAATACTTTATGTGCATTTGACATAGGTTTTTTTTTCTCCTTACTCTATACCTATTACTAGTAGGTTTGGTCTTTTCATAGTGTCCCAGATTTTCTGGATGTTTTGTGCCTGGTTTTTGTTTGTTGGTTTGTTTTAGATTTAACATTTTCTTTGTCTGCGATAGCTGGTCTTCAAGCTCTGAAATTCTCTCTTCCATGTCTCTTAATCTGTTGGTGAGGCTTACCTCTGAGGGTTTTGTTTGATTTCCTGAGTTTCTCATTTCCAATTTTATTTCAATTTTGGTTTTCTTTAGTGATTCTATTTGTTTGTTAAATACTACTGTTATGTTTTGAATTGTTTTCATTGTTACCTCAATTCTTTGTGTTTTCATGGTCTTCATTAAGACATTAATTTATAGCCTCTTTAACATTCGTGAGCATATTCTTTCTCTTTCTATTGTCTACTTTCTAGTTGTTTTAAACTTGCTATTACTTGCATGAGGCTATTATCACATCTGTATTCACTGTGCACGTGGAGTGCCCTTTTCCAGTGGGAGGCCCAGTGAAGCCCTAGCTAAATGCACCTGCTTTGCAGCACATCCCCTGCTGCCACTTGACTCCTTTCTAGCAGGAGTGTTACGTTGTTATTAATAAAAACTTTGAATGTTTTCAGTATTCATATAGGAAATTTTGTTTCTCAAGTGAGTGGCTTGACTTCTTGAGAGGTTCTTTCAACTATGTAGATCTACACTAATTTGGTGATAGCAGAAGTGGCTGTTCCTAAAATTATAACTTCACGGTATTGTCTTCTAAGACGTTAGGGAACTCCCTTCTTCCTGGTGCCCACTTTGCCTTCTCAATCTGTACTTTGTGAAAAAATCATGACTTCTGTGTTTTTTCCATGTTTCCACCTGGTTATTGTCACTATCAATGTATACCACCTTTTAAAAACTCCTTGGTTATATCTGCTGTAAAATGAATGTAGAGAATTCTATAATATGTGGAATTTTAATTGTACTTTTTGCAAGGAATTTTGGTTATTGTGTAAGCCCTGTATACATCAGTGATGTCTAGAATTAATCTTTTTCACAGAGTTACTTGTTGGAGTAAGGCTGCTCGTTAGTTTCTGCTTGCTTAGTCCCGAAATAATCACACAGAAACTGTATTAATTAAAACACTGCTTGGCCCATTAGCTCTATCTTCTTATTGGCTAACTCTTACATATTAATTTAACCCATTTTCATTAATCTGTGTATCGCCACGTGGCTGTGGCTTACAGGGTGAAGTTCCCAGTGTCTGTCTCCGGCAGGGGCTGCATGGCTTCTCTTTGATTCCACCGCTTCTTTCTCCCAGCATTCAGCCTAACTTTCCCTGCCTACCTAACTTCTGCCCTGCTATAGGTCCAAAGCAGTTTCTTTATTCATTAATGGTAATCACAGCATACAGTTACCTGATCATGCTTTTCAGAATCATGTTTTAGCAAACTCAAGAAATTATCCAGGTATAATAACACATGCCTATAATCCCACCACTTAGAAGTATGAGGCAGGAGAGTCACAGGTTTGAACTCATCATGGACAACATATGAGACCTGATCACAAAACAACAGTAAAAGGAAATTTTAAGAAAATCTGCTTTCTCTGTCCTCTCTTTCACTGGTGCTGCAGTAATGAGAGAACTCATGGCACCAGGAAGTCTCTTAAAGTGGCACATCCCACTGGGGCCTGAGGGTCCTTTGTACCTTTAAGGTTTTTGAGAATCTCAGAGACCTTTTGTTTGGATTGTGTTGACTGAAATTCTAGTAAATATTAAAAGCTCCCAAATGGCCATTATGAACACAAAGCAAGAATTCTATCACTGAGCTATATGCTCAGCCCAATTTTTCTTTTTTAAAGCATTGCACCAGGACCAGGTATGGTGACTCACACTTTTAATCCTGACACTGAGGATGTAGAGGCAGGTGGATCTGAGTTAGAGGGCAGCATAATCTGAATAATGACTTCCAGGCTAGGCAACACTAGACAATGAGACCCTGTCTTGACAAACAAATCAAAACTAACAAAAATTGTATCAGTGTATTTCTGTAAACAGCCCAGGTAAGACCCCAGCTTCTCAGCCTGCCAGAATTACAAATCTGTAACACTTATTTCCATAATGTGAAATTAAGTATCTTGGTGAGCTGAGCAGAGGAGAGTGGTTTTATAATTGAAGGTAGTGAAGGGGAGGCAGAACAGTAGGCGACACATGACTGATTAACATCAGATAATGTCACGTCACTTCGTGTGGGGATTAGAGCAGAGGGAACTTAAGCACAGTGCTGAAACTAGCCCATGTGGAACATTTCTCCTGGTTTCTTGAAAGGTCAGTTAAGCAAGTCTTATATTTGTTAACATGGAACTTTATGTTGGGTGACTCCATTTTGATTGATTGTTCTCTTAAAGCATGGTTGAATAGAAGAGTTCAGAGTGTACGTTTTTGACTTGTTCCCAGCTGTTGGTGGAATAAATTCACTCTCCATTAAGTATGATGCTGGCTTGTAGTAGATCAAAGGTGTACTTATCAGACTTTACCAGCTTATAATCCAAATTATGCTGAGAGTTGTGTTAAATGTTTCTTTTGTATTATAAAAAATGATTTTCCCCCATTCTATTGAATGTGAGTTATATTGGTGGATTTTTTAAATGTAACCCAATTTTGCATTTCTTAGCAGACTCTTCAGTTGTGGTATCTTACTTGGTTTTATAAGTACAATGTAGTCCTATAAGTCATTCCCATTAAGATGTCATTGATGACTAAAGACAGTGTTGACCCTTAAGTATTTTTTCATTTTGGGTAGCATTTGAAAAACACTGACAACAAAATACTAGCCATATAGTAACCCCGATTATTTGAGACTTTATTCAGAGATTACTCTCTACAACTTTATTAGAAAGTGGGTGGTGAGTTAGAAGAAAGTAAGAAACTCTACAATCTGTCCATTTTTGTATCCTGCATAGTTGACAGACTTTGATGATCTAATTCACTTACCTCTTACACTTCAGGAAGAACAAACTAAAGAGTGGAAATGCTTTACTATAGATTGTTAAATTGAGAACATAGAGATTAGTAACTTTTAGTGCTGCTGGGATCAGATAAGGTTAGACCCATCTAGACCTGCACTCTGCCTTTTGATTGACTTAAGATTTGCTGATAGGGACTGTACATGTGTGTGTGTGTGTGTGTGTGTGTGTGTGTTATACTTCGCCACATACATATCCCTAACTATAAGGGTAAAAGGGTGAAGTCTTAGGAATTTCCCATACTTAAGGGAAGATATTTGGGTTGATCTTGATGAGATACCAAGCATGGAGTTATTAAAGACAGCAGTGACTACCTAGTTCAATAAAAGTAGTATCTTTTCTACTATCTAAGCCTCTCTTTATTTAGTCTCTAGAAATAGAGGTTACTAAAGCTTAGCAGGTGAGAGTGTAGAGATATAATAAAGTACTTTTTGTATGGTTTCAGGGACACAGCTACTCTACAGGTGTACTGGGCTACCATGTGGACATCGAGGAGTGGGTTTAGAGAAGAAGGAGGTTTAATCAGAAAAGATTTTTTTTTTCCTCCTGGAAAAAATAAATTTACTGTTAAAGTGCTTAAAACTAGGAAAATTAAAATATTGTTTAGGTTTTCCAGGTAAAAGGCTTAGTATATAAGATGATGGAATTATTAAATAACTTTTTCCCTTTTCCTAGATGGTATACCTCAAGTTTACTATTTTGGCCCTTGTGGTAAATACAACGCTATGGTGCTGGAACTGCTGGGACCTAGTTTGGAAGATTTGTTTGACCTATGTGATAGAACGTTTTCTCTTAAAACGGTTCTTATGATAGCTATACAACTGGTAAGTAAAGCAGGGTGTTGGAAGTTGCTTGAGCAACTATATAGTTCTTTGATCACAAGTTTCCCCCATTCCTCTGTCTTTCCCTCCCTTTGTCCCTCCCTCGCTCTATTTCCCAGTCTCTCTCTATATTTTGATTATTTTTTTAGACTCAGTCTCATGTAACCAGAGGTTAGTCTCAAACTTCTATATAGTGTATGTTGGTCTTGAACTACTGATCTCCTGCCTCTGCCTCCTGAGTGCTGGTTTTATAGGTGTACATCATCATGCCTGGTGTTTATAAATTTAAGTAAAAAGTTTTATTTAAGCTTTTTGACCTTTTCATATGGAACATTCAACTCATATAATAGAAATGGTTTTTGCTTTTTATATTGTCTTTCTAGGATGCATAGAATGTAAAGTTACAGAGTCAAGTTCATTTTAGTTGTATCTAAATTAATATTTTAATTGCTTTAAGGGCAGGATGCATACTTCAAGGGTTGGTGTTTTTATAATAGATGTAAGATGAAAACTTTGAACCCTCAGAAACAGAGATCTTAATCTTGGAAGTTGACTTTTATGACCCAATGAAAGAAGAAAAGAGTTAATGAGCAGTATACTTCAGTATTTAAATTTCTGGGAACCTATGAGGAAACATTGGAGATGAGCTTTAGATAGTTTTGACATAAATGCAATATAAAGATGCTACAAAAGTCTTGAAATTGTTTTACTCACATAGTTATTAATTCTACTCCTAGAGATTTATGTTGGAAATATTTAGGTCCCTTATTGTTTTATGTACAGGTGTAGATAGAATTGTAAAATAATGAGTAACACCTTATGGTGTGAGCTAACGGTGAATTGGGTAACAGTCATAAAGTCATATATAGCTGTTGAAAACTGCATTAAAAGAATTTTTGTGACCTAGAAAGTGCTCATAAGATATTGTTATCAAGGCATGGTCATAGGAGTGTGAGCCACAGTTAGTTAGTAAACAGATTGGAATGGCCTGTAGACTCTATGTTGACATGGCACTAGTAACCAGGTTTGCCACAAATGGAACATTTGCCTTGTATCTAAAGTTCTGTTCTTTTGTATGGTAAACATTGTTTGAGAATCTGAAAAATGGTTAATATAAATATGATGGGGGAGAGTCTTCTGTTTTGTGTTAATTTCATTGGTTAAATAAAGAGACTGCCTTGGCCCTTTAATAGGACAGAAAATTAGGTAGGCGTAGTAGACTGAACAGAAATCTGGGAGAAAGAAGCCGAGTCAGGCAGTTGCCATGATTCTCCTCTCTGAGGCAGACACAGGTTAGGATCTTACCGGTAAGCTACCACTTCATGGTGGTACACAGATTATTATAAATGGGTTAATCTAGATGTGAGAGCTAGCCAGTAAGAGGCTAGAGCTAATGGGCCAAGCAGTGTTTAAAAGAATACAGTTTCCGTGTAATTATTTCAGGTAAAGCTAGCCGTGCGGAGCTGGGCGGGAACACAGCCCACCGCAGCTCCTCACTACATAAATATGCTATATTTATAGTTTATTTACTTATATATAAATATAGTATGTGTTCATATAGTTGATACAAATATTTGTGTTTATGTTAATAAAATTAATATATACTTTATTATTATAGTTGAATTCAGCATTTTCCAGTTTTAAGATTTTAAAGTGTTTAATGCTAGGAAAAATGAAATCTCTTATGAAAAAAATACTGAATAATGTTAATTTTTGATGCTAATTTTTTAACAGGTAAAAAACCCACATTTTTAAGTTTTATTTGATTATAAAAATTGCCTGAATGTTGAATTGAGGAAGAATAATGTTAACTTTAAGAATGTGTCTTTAGTTTTGAATTTAAGGTTTTTATTTTTAATCTATAAAGTTTTTTTTTTTAAACTTTATAACCTAGCATGAAATTAGTGATTGAGTTTGACTTGCTGCTAGGAAATGCATTCCTAAAATCCAGACACTTTCATTTATCTGTGACCATAACAGCAAAGACAAACATTTTAAGTCATAAATGGATATATGCTCTTTAAGGAACTGAAGATTGACATCTTTTTGACTTTAAAGGGTTGAAACAATTTCTAATTGTTTTCTTTATAATGTTATTTTTATTATAAAAGTTGTCATACTTTTGTCATGATTTTGTTTGCTAGTGAAAATCTAAAATAAAAATCGTTTTCTCTTTTTCCACTAAGATTTCTCGCATGGAGTATGTCCACTCAAAGAACTTGATATACAGAGATGTGAAACCCGAGAACTTTCTAATAGGACGACCAGGAAACAAAACCCAACAAGTCATTCATATTATAGATTTTGGGTTGGCAAAGGAATATATTGATCCAGAGACAAAGAAGCATATACCATACAGAGAACACAAAAGCCTTACTGGAACAGCTAGATACATGAGCATAAACACACATCTAGGAAAAGGTATGTGGACATGGGGCAAGTATGGAAGCTTGAATTCTGCTGTGTCAGCAGTGTAGGCTGTGTTTCAGGGTTTGCAGATTAAAACAGCTCACACTGTAATTCTTGTTTACCACATGTCCATAGTTTTCTTTCGTTTATATTTTGATAATACTTTAAAAATAAGGTCGTGTATATGGTAAATGTTTTCTATGATAGCTTGAAATGCCCAACCTTGATACACTTAGGGAACCCATTTGAATATTTCTTAATAATATGAAGTAATGCCCAATTTTAACTGAATTCAGATTATAGCTCCTATACAGCTTGCCAGGTTAGTAACAACCTTACTAATTGGGTATAATGCTATTAACGTTAGAGCTGGTACTAATGCTGGCTAGAATATTTTTCTTAGCTGTATGGCTTTGGACAAGTTATTAATTTTAAAAATACACTTCATATGTGTATAAAGAGTAAAATATCAACCATATAGCGTTTTTATGTTTTTGTTTGTTTGTTTTTTCAGTTCAGGATCACAATTGCTACAGTGTATTATTTGTTTTATAGCTTTAGTCATTTTTTAAAAAATCAAGTCTGTGTCCTGTCCTTTCTTCATCTTTCTTTATAGGTTTTAATCTTAATAATTTTTCGGAGCAAGGGCATTATTTTAGAATGTTCTTGGTTTGGGTCTCTTAATTTTTTTCTTGATTAGCTGTTGGCATGCATGTTTAATACACATCTATGAGGAAGCATGGAAGTCTGGGTTTTGTATTGTGTCGGGGTCATTTGGTGTGATATCCAGCTGGGTCTTTTCAGTTATTGAGGTGATGTGCGCTTAGTTTCTCCAGGAAAGTGTATTTTCCCTTGGCAGCTAAAAATTATGTTGTATGTAGATCTTTGAAGTTATGTGAGTATGTGATTCTATGAATTTTTTTGAGATAGGGTCTAACTTTATAGCAGGAGTGTAAACCAACAGTAGCAAAATTGCACTTATGAAGTAGAAACTATGGTTGGGGGGTCACCACAACATGAAGAATTGTATTGAAGGGTCACTCCATTGGGAAGGTTAAGAACCACTGGCATACAGTATAAAATAAGATGTCAACAGGACCCTAGGAGCTGTCCAGTCAACTTCCAACTTCCGGTCTTTGCTTCACCTCCACCAGCTTTTCTCAGCTTACCTGGTGCAGACTGCATGTCTTTGCTCTGCTGCTCAGCTCTGAATTATAGCATTTGGCTTTGTTGCTGGCAGCCTGCCTGTTAACTAGCCTCATGGTACTTTCTCCCTTAAACAAATGTACTGCGTGAGAAATGGGAGTCTGCCTCTGCCTTGAAGCACAGCTTCAGACATAAAGTGATAAAAGACAGGCTTTATTGAGGTAATATTTTTGGTGAGTCCTTTCAATAGCAAACTCTCCTGACAGGTTAAAAACACAATTGAGTGTTCTTCTAAAACCAGTCACACCCATTTTTGCATGTGCATTGTCTGAGAAATGCTCATTTCATGGGAACTGTTACAGACTATTTCAAAATAGCTAACAAAGTTTCACAACCATTTTATTGTAAAATATGACATCACAGCTTCCTTATGGGCTAATGCTTTTTTGTGTAAACAATGGTACATGTAGCAGCTTTCTATTTGTAGAAAAGGCAAAATAAGTTTTTGTCATTGTTAAGAAAGGCCTTCAGATCTTGGAAGAAGTGGCTTTTAACTCTTGTAGGAATGTACAGACAGCAAAAGCTGTAAGATTTACTTTTCAAGACCTACTTAGCAAGTCTAATGTAGATGGGTAATGAGGAAGTGCTTGTTTGCCAGAACACATGAGTTCTAAAGTAGCACGTGTTTGGATGCACTCTGTACATTCTGTCATATTGTGATGCTGTGGACTTGTGTATTTCTTGTTTCTTAAATTTAAAAGTACATGGCTTGGTGAAGAGTGAGAAACCAATAAAAAAGGAAGAGGACAGAGAGAACATGACTCTCTCTTGAATGTGGTTTTTACTTTATGTGTATCTGCTTGAAGCCTCAACATTCCCCGGATCTTAACAACCCAGTTTTCTCCATATCCCTTCTCCTTTCCTTCTTTTCCATGCTGCTCTTTCCTTCCTTCCATTTTTTTTTAAATTTCTTTTTCTTTTCTTTGCTCTTGCAGTGCTGAGGGTCAAACTCAGGCCCTTGCACCTGTTATGCAATTGCTGAATTGATGAACTGCCTCCCCAGCCTGTTAGTGATTACCTTTAAGGCATCAGTAATTGTTGCAGAGAGGCCACTTGTTTGTCCCAGCCGCCCAGAACCGAAGTAATCACAGTTAATTTAATTAACTGTATTAATTAAATCACTGCTTGGCCTATTAGCTCTAGCTTCTTAATGGCTAATTCTTATATTAATTTAGTCCATTTCTATTAATCTGTATATTACCATGTGGCAGTGGCTTACTGGCAATGATTCAGCATGTCTGACTCCAGTGACTTCATGGCGTCTCTCTCTGACTCTACCTTCTTCTTCCCAGCATTCAGTCCAGTCCTCCCCACCTACCTAGGTTCTGTCCTATCAACAGGCCAAGGCAGCCTCATTTATTTATTTATTTATTTATTTATTTATTTATTTATTTATTTAT
>NW_026067946.1:2048510-2058051 GCF_014885135.2 Alexandromys fortis | reverse complement strand
CAATTTTTTGCCCAGCAATCTTGTCTATTTCCCATAGCAGGGATAATAACTATATGTTTTTCTTTGGGTTCACCTTCTTATTTAGCTTCTTTAGGATCACAAATTATAGACTCAGTGACCTTTATTATACATTACATTTTTAAATGAGCTACACAATCATAGTACCTTAATCAATAACAGGAATATACATATAACAAATTGACCTTAAATTTGTATCAATAAACCAAGATTCATATCAATGCAAATCTCTATAACATATCCCCCTTTAAATGTAAACAAACAATTTTAAACAATATTTAGTAATATGGGCATAGTTATTTCCTATGGTAATAGTACTTCCTGCTATTTGGGGGTACTGTTAATCAGGTCTTTCGTGGTATAACCTGTGTGCTAGGTTCATCTCAGTCAGCAGTTAGGCAAAGTATTTTCTTTGTGGGGGTGTTCACAGCAACCTTTTGGGGGCCTTGTTCCATGAGACCATATTAGTCTGGAAGCAACCCACAGGTTCTCCTCTTCTGTGGAAACAAGAAAACCTCTTTTCCAAAGCAACATATACTTAGACCCAAATTTGGAAGTCATGATATCTTTATAATATACATGTTGGTTTAGCTTAGCAGCACATACAATGAAATGTCTCTCTGTACTTAGCTCATTCATAGTCAAAAAATTCAAAGATAACACAATAATATACATAATCCAGACTTTCTAAGAATTTTCCATTTTTACATGGCTTATTTTTCTTTTCTCCTTTTAATCTATTACTATCTGTACTCTGTCTCTTTAACGACCTTTTTTTTCATAAACCATTTACTTTTTTAACTCTATAATCTTTTTCTTCTCTCTCAAGCCTATGTACATTTATTCAACACTGTCTCATTTAGAGTTCTTCTATGTCTGAATCTGTCCTTATTGTGTTATCTGTAATTCTTTACTGTCCTTTTAAAATGGTAAGCCCTTCTTAAAACTTAAGCTGCTGCATTATTAGGTCGAATACGGTGCTGTGTGCTTGTCCTACCCAGTCTAAAACTTAAGTCTGCACCATTACACTGATATATATGGTACTGCCTGCTTGCTCCATGGCAGAGTTCTTGCACCTCTGAGCCTTGCACCCCATCTCCAGGCATAAACCTGGTCCACGTTGCCATCAAGCAAGTTGCAGCACATTGTTCACAAACCAATCCAAATACTTGGTCTCCTGAAAGAGCCAGAGGTTGCTCCGGCAGCACATCCCAGAAAGCCTGCATTCCAAAACGGCCCAGCTTTTTTCTGCTGCTGCTCCTGAGTCAGGAAAACCTCCTTTAAGGGAGCTGCGGCAAGCCACCAGCAAACAAGAAAAAGCTGTGTTAAACTCTATTCTTTTTTTAGTCTAGAATTCCTTTTCAAGCCTTCTCAGGTTTTACATGGATTTAGTTGGTCACATGGGCGCCAGTTTGTTGCAGGGTGGTCACTTATTTGTCCTGACCGCCCAGAACTGAAATAATCACACAGAAACTATTTATTAAATCACTACTTGGCCCATTAGCTCTAGCTTTTTATTGGCTAACTCTTATGTTAATTTAACCCATATCTGTTAATCTATATATCACCACGAGTTCGTGGCCTACCAGTAAAGTTTCAGCATGTCTATCTCCTGTGGCTGGCTCCATGGCTTCTCCCTCATTCTGCCTTCTTCCTCCCAGCATTCAGTCCAGTCCTCTCTGCCTACCTAAGTTCTGCCCTATCAAAACAGCAAGGCAGTTTCTTTATTCATTAATGGTAATCACAGCACATGGAGGGGACTCCCACATCAAGTAATTATTTCAGTTGTTTGCGTTTCTCTATTTACATGAAAATTCAAAATAGAGTCTTGGTTATTGGACCGTTATATAAACATTTTTCCTTTTGAGGATTAGCAGAGTATCATATTTAATCAGAAAGGTATTTCCACCTTACTATAGATGAATAGTGTAAAAACCACATTAAATAGCTTTTTATTTTTATAATATCTGTTGATCTTAATATGGTATAAGGTCATTTATGCTCAGATGACAGATAGGGTGATTTAGTTATATTTTTGTCTATCTACTTATGACACTGTCCAAAGTGAACACCTCATAAAGCTGTGTGACAGATGCGGCTTTCCACTGTGACTTGTTATTTTTATGCTGACTTGTTTTATGTTAGCTCTAATGAAGTGTTGACTGTTGAATAGCTTTTTAAAGACTGTTGCTTTGAGGCTCATTGTTTTATTTTTTTGGATCACTCTTCTTCCCTTTTATATCTTTTCTTGTTGAGATAATTGAAGTTAAATATTCTCTCTCTCTCTCTCTCTCTCTCTCTCTCTCTCACACACACACACACACACACACACACACACTCACACACACTAATAAATCTAGAGAAAACACATATTTTTATTTTTTGTGACTTTTTTTTGGCTTTGAGCTTTATTTTGTCTTATTTTTGCCTTGACTGTACTTTAATGAATTCTTTATTTCTAATTTTTAGAAATTTATATAATAAATTATGACTTTGAGGGAAATACCCAATTTCAAGCAGGCCTTTTCAGTTAAGTGCTTTAGAAGAAATGTGACCATGTTTAATAAGAACCTAATAACCTGTGAGAGATCTTTTTTCATGAAACAGAACTCTTGCCAGCTTGAAGGGTGTTCCTTAGTTACTCTAGTTCAAAGAGAAAGCTTTCTTGTGACTTCTATTACTTCCTACTTGGTGACATTTTTTCTCAGTGTCACTTGGTAAAAGAACACAAAGAAAGCAATTATGAAGGTAGAAGGGGTTTAGATTAAGTTTTTGTAGTTGGCTTACTTTACTAGCTTTTATTTATGGCTTGAATTTATAATGCCTTATAGATTATGAATCTAATATTATCCTTTGATGGAGTGATACAGGTGAGGTCACTATATGATAGAATAGAAGTGGCTTTTTGTGCTGTTTCTTTAACAAAGAATCCTATTGTGAGGCTAAAATATTATATATATTATGTGTATGTATACATATGTAATATAGTCTATGTGGACGGGGTGTTGTGGTGCATTACAAAGGCCATAGGACAATTTAGGGGAGTTAGTTCTTTCAAGTCTTTGTCAGCATATTCTCTCTCTCTCTCTCTCTCTCTCTCTCTCTCTCTCTCTTGTTCTGGTAAATTTTTATATTGATAAATTTGTATATTTTCTGAGTTTTGATACTATTGTATAAAAATGTTAGTTTTTAAATTTTTTTGATTGTTCATTGCTAGTATAGAAATCTGTCTGATTCATATATTGATTTTGTATCCTGAAACTTTGATAAACTCACTAGTTTGCGTATTTTACAGATTACTTAAAGTTTTCTGCATTGTTTATTTATATTGTCGATAAAAATAGCATTTCTTTTTCCAAACTGGACAGCTTTAAAATTTTTACTATTATACTTATTATTTTATGCATACATATGTGCTTGTGGGGGTTGCGCATGTCTTGGTACTCATGTGGAGGTCAGAGGACATCTTTGTGGGGTTCATTCTCTCATTTCTTTATGTGGATGCTAGAATCACCAGGGTTGTTCCATTGAGCCATCTTATTTGTCCCCAAATACACTTCAGTAATTAAATGATGTTTTTCTTGATTTTTTTTGTACTGTCAAGAATTTTTCATTGGGTATGGTGGCGCACACCTTTAATCCTAGCACTTGGGAGGCAGAGACAGGTGGATCTCTGTGAGTTTGAGGCCAGCCTGGTGTAAAAAAAGAGTTCCAGGACAGCCAAAGCTGTTACACAGAGAAACCTTGCCTTGATAACACCCCCTCCAAAGAAAAAGAAAAAAAGAAATTTCCATATAATAATGAATAGAGATAAAGTAGTAGATATTTTTAGTTTTGGTCTTGACCCTTAGACTGTGTTTCTTATAATTTAACTTAGGCCAAGTTTATTGGCAGTAAGATTACAAAGTCAAGTCCCGTCTAGGCTAATAAGTGCAAGTTCAAGGTCATTTTGGAAAAGTTTATGAGAACTGATTTCAAGTAAAAAGCAAACAAGGGGAGAAAAAAAAAATGGAAGAAGTGGGAGTTTAGCTTGTCTTGTATCCCCAAGGCCCTAGACCATACTCAAGTACTACATAAAATGAATGAAAAGACTAAGAAAAAAAAGAATGTTACAGGTTTTTCATAGTTGTCTTTTGTTGGGCTAAATAAATTTCTATAACTTATTTTGCTGAATTTTTATTTAAAACAATGTTTTATGGTGCTTAGGATCAAGCCGAGATTAAGCTGGGAAACACACAGTCACTGAGACATTACTGTGCTTGCTGAGAATTTTTATGATGAATGTGTGTTAGGTTTCTCAAATGCTTTTTATGTCTCTGAGATGATCATACAATTCATGGCTTTTAAATTTTAATTACTAGTGTGTGTGTGTGTGTGTGTGTGTGTGTGTGTATGTTATATGCATGTGAGTGTGCAAGTATGCAGTACACGTGGAGTCCAGAGCAGGTCATCAAGGCTTTCCTTTATTGCCTCATGATAGACTCTCATGGAACTGAACACTTGCCTTGTTAGCTAACAAGCTCTTGGGGACTGTTTGCTTCTGCTTGTTTCTCCAAGTCCTGGGTTGCAGCAGTGGCAGCCATATGTGCTTGCTGGGAATTCAAACTCAGGATCTTGTGCTTACAGACAGAGCAACTACTCTTATGTACTGAGTCCTCATAGGTTCTTCCCCAATTTCCAGAGATTTACCTTTGAAAGTTAAATTAGCTTTATATTCTAAGGGTGAAGATTACTTATTCAGATAACATTGCAGTTACCTTCTTAAGAATTGTAAGCTTCTTTGCTCATATTCTCCCTCCTTCTGCTCCTCCTTGGGACATTGGGAGCTCAGTCCGGTGCTCCAGTGTGGGTCTCTGTCTCTATCTCCATCCATCGCCAGATGAAGGTTCTATGGTGATATGCAAGATATTCATCAGTATGGCTATAGGATATGGTCATTTCAGGTTCTCTGTCCTCAGCTGCCCCAGGAACTAACTGGGGACATCGCCCTGGGCACCTGGGAGCACCAAATCTCTTGCCAACCCTAAGATGGCTCCCTTAATTAAGATGTGTGGACCACGAGGGGTGCACCCACCCACGGAGACAGTGGGGCTGATCTATTGTGAGCTCACCAAGGCCAGCTGGACTGCAACTGAAAAAGCATGGGATAAAACCGGACTCTCTGAATATGGCGGACAATGAGGGCTGCTGAGAAGCCAAGGACAATGCCACTGGGTTTTGATCCTACTTCATGTTCTGGCTTTGTGGGAGCCTAGCCAGTTTGGATGGATGTCCACCTTCCTAGACCAGGATGGAGGGGGGAGGACTTTGGACTTTCCACAGGGCAGGGAACCCTGACTGCCCCTCAGACTGGAGAGGGAGGGGGAGAGGAGTGGGGGGAGGGGGAGAGGAGAGGGAGGAGGGGGGAAAAGGGAGACGGGGAGGGAAATGGGAGGCGGGGAGGAGGAAAAAAATTTTTTTTCAAAAAAAAATTATATTAAAAAAAGAATTGTAAGCTTGCTTATGAGATATTTTTATAGTTTTTGTAGCTTGCAGTGATTTTGTGTTTGAAACAGTATAATATGATGGGTTGAGAACTCTTATTTCTAAGAGTTCTTTTCACATGATATTTCTTGGCTTGTAGTAGAATTTATCAGTTGTCTTATTTAGATAAGGTTTCATTTGTAAGGTTGTATTAAAATGTTTAATATCTATTATATATACATATACACACACATATAAAATGAAAAAATGAAATGTCTGCCCTGGCAATGCTGAAGCATGCACGGGCAGCTCATATATGGCAGTTCTGTTGAACTTGTTCATATTGGCTTTCATGGTCTAAGTTGATGAAGATGACTGATTAGGTCTCTTCCTCAAGAGGGCACCAGATCTCATTACAGATGGTTATGACCCATCATGTGGTTGCTGCTGGGATTTGGATATAGGACCTTTGGAATAGCAGGTAGTGATCTTAACCACTGAGCCATCTCTCCAGATACACATACATACACACATGCATGCATATATACACAAACATATATAGTATATAATACACATGCACACACATAAATGAAGACAGATAACTAGTCAGAATTTTGAGTCCAGAATATGAACATAGATGATCAGCTGAGTTTTGAGAGTAATGCAAAAACAGTTGAGGGGGCAGGGAAAATCTTGTCAAAATTTAGAATAGCCAGATTATCATTATTGACCAAAATGGATCTATTATTTTATTCTATACCTAAAGCAAAAACAAATCTACTTCAATGTGTATAATAGGTTTAAATATAAGAACCCAAATGGTACAATCTGTAGTTATAAAAATAGAAAATCTGTGGTCCCAAGTCCTAATCAGAAATTTTTTTGAATTGGCCATAAGCCAGTAGGAATTGTAAGAGGGAAATAAATTAATACTTCATGAAAATACAAAACACACACACAGTTCATTAATGATTTATAATAGTAACATTTGAAGTTCAAGAGCATCAGTCATCAGTAAAATACTATTAATCCATAGTAAGCTTATATGTCATAGCGATTGGCTTGGATAAAATATAAAAGACTGATGATACTAAACTTGTAAAAATCTGGCAATCTCATATTGCTGGTGGAGATCGGAAATGGCACAATCTCTCCACACTGTACTTTAGAACTGGTGTCTTATGAAGCTGCGTTTGCACTGCCACATGATGTTGTGATGGACTCCTCAAGTTGAATGAAAATGGGTGGTCATACAAAGACTCAGAATGTTCATGATATCTTCCTCCCACAAGAGCTGCAAATTTGAGCTTACTTAGGTGAATAGATGGATTTATTGTGGTTGTCTTCATGAAAAGCAATAAGCTCTTGATGCACGGAGCGCTATACAAAGCATGGTGAAGGAAAGAATCCAGATAGGAATCTGTATTGTATAATTCATACCGTATGAAAAGAATATAATCTGTAATGACAGAGCAGCGAAGTGGGATCCTCAGGCTAGAGGTTGGAGGTGGAAAGGGAAATTAATAGCAGAGCTATTTAAAGTCTCCGAGAAATCTCTTGATCACAGTGATAGTTATGCAGGTGTGGTGCCAAGGGTATATTTACTACAGTGAGCGAAGCTTTTCCCTCTAGTAATTATCAAACCTGACTGCACTTCACTATCACCTACTAAGCTTTCCAAATGCACCTACCTCTGCTGCACCATACACAACACGTCAGTTACTAGAAGAGGCCAGCTTCTTTGAACTTGTGAAAGTTCCCACAGTGCTTTCAGTTCTCATCTGGAGTTTGTAAACAGTGTTTTCTTTGTATTACTTTTCCTCTTTAAGTCTCCGAGACCCTAAGCCATTTTACTGGGTTTTGAGAATAAAGAGCTCTCCTATAACTTGCCGTTTTGGAAAATGATAGGCACTGATTAACAGTATAAGCATTATTTGTAAATTCAAGCAAGTGCTGTGGGAACGCAAGGTTCATTTGGCTGTAGATCAGTACAGGGAAGTTTGTTTTTCTGGAAACATTGAGCATTGTTCAGATAATACACAATAAGATGGCTCATTTGAAAAGCTTATCTTGCATGCTGCTCTTTCTTAAAGTATTTTTCTTCTCATTCGTATTGTCGTATTTTAATAATCAAGGAATCTCAATTTTTCAGTGACAGTATTGAAATATTTTTGTGTCTCTCAAAGTCTTAGTCTGTTACTATCAGTCTTTTATATTCTACATATTTTATTACAAAAACAAAACAAAAGCCTTAAAATGACAGTTGTTCTAGTAGCGCTTGGGGAAACAAATAATAGTAAAGGAGTTATTAATGTTGCTGTGTCTGACATGATTGTTATGTGGTTGCAATACTAATTCTGTTTATTTTTAATAGAGAATATGTGAGATGGAAATTTTGTTTTTCTATGTGTTTAGGAAATTCATAGTTAATGCTAAGCACTTTCAGCTCCAGGGTTTCTCAGACTCTGTAGCATGTTCTGCTCTGACTCTGTAAGATGGATCTATAGGATACAGAGATCTCAGTTTGACCATGTAGCCCCTTTTCCATTCATTCACCTCCAAGTTCCATGGATAGGCATCTAAGCAGGAAAATAAATTTTCGGTACCACTGAAGATATCATATGGCATATTTTAAAGATGACGATCTGTAGAAAGAATTTATATATGATTTTGGTATTTATAAATAGTAAATCCATATTTTAAATTTATGTCATAAATTTAGAAATAATCTTCATTTTTGCATATTTCACTGGTAAGTGAAAGTGAGATTTCCTATTCTCCTCTATTTCAGAGCAGAGTAGAAGAGATGACTTAGAAGCTTTAGGGCATATGTTCATGTATTTCCTCAGAGGCAGTCTTCCTTGGCAAGGCTTAAAGGTAATTATTTTTTGTGTTTCTTTATTGGAAATGTGTATTAAAACCTTCTGTTACAACTAAATAGTTTTTAAAACACCACATTCTTGCACTCCTCTTTCCACTTTAGGCTGACACATTAAAAGAGAGGTATCAGAAAATTGGCGACACGAAACGAGCCACACCAATAGAAGTGTTGTGTGAAAATTTCCCAGGTAATGGACAATGATAAACTTCATGAATTGAAATGTGCTTATGCATAAAGAAGGCTAAATTTCATTGCTTAAGTTTATAAGTACTTTTTTGTATACATTGAAAAGCAGGAGCATTCTAGAAACGTGATTTAAAAGTTGTCAACAATTACTGCATGGATCACAGAAAGTTTGTATATTTGTTCCACAAGATGACATTATATGAAGAAAATTCCATCTTTTAATTACCTGAAGACTGACTAAAGCCATGTTTCCTTCAATGATTCATTCTTAATAAGTTGAAATAACATGCTGAAGAATATGTGATATCATTTAGTGTACTGTTAGTTGTTTGAATCTCAATATTACTTCTATTTTTAAAGTACTATAAAATCTTACTGATTTTACTAATTTTAGGGAAATTTTATATTAGTATATACATTTTGAAAATAATTCTCCTCTAAGTATTTTTGGCAACTCAGAAGCAAAAATAAGGTTTTTTTTAATCCTAAGTTAAGAAATGGTTTGTCAATTAAAATTTTATGTTTGAGATAGAAGCTTGTTGAGTAACCCAGGCCTGTCTGTGGCCTTGCTTTATTCCCTGGTCTGGCCTGGGACTTGCTGCCTTCCTACTGCAGCCTCCTGAGTGGCCTGTACCACAAAGCTTAGCTGTTGTAATATGGAACGGCGGGGCTGCGTCCCCAACACCCCGGCTGCTTGGCTAGCTCATGCCCGAAATAACAACACACAAACTGTCTTCATTTAAGAACTGCTTGGCCCATGAACTCTAGCCCTTACAGGCTAATTCTCGCACCTGGACTAGCCCATTTCTAATAATGAGTGTAAGCACCCCAAGGTGCGCTTACCGGGAAGATTCTAGCCTCCGTCCATCATGGATCTGAGCTTCATGTGTCTGCCTCAGAGCGCAGAGCTATTGCCTCTACCTGGGAGGGCTGAGCATGGCGTCTCTCCGGAAGCAGAGCAGAGTCTGACCTCACTTCCTCTTCCGCCCAGAA
>NW_026067946.1:2036596-2046896 GCF_014885135.2 Alexandromys fortis | reverse complement strand
GGCGTGTACCACCACACACACAACTTCTCTTTTTCTTACTTTTTTTTTTTTTAACTTTTAAGAACTTTTACCTTTTAGCTTGCATATATTTTTAACACACTGTAAATCATTTAAACATTTTCTTTGTCTTTGAATCTCTTTACTGTATATCTCTCCTTTTCTGACCACACCTTTAAATTACTGAGCAATATGAGTAGGATTAAAGCCTGGCTTTGCCAGCTAGATCCAGTCCATTCCTAAACTTCCCAGCCTCATGGCTGAAGTACTGGCTGTAGCCATGTTTATAGCCACAACTCTACGGCATTTCTAGGTCCCTGCCAGCAAGCGAGCTTCAGCAGCCTGTGCTTGCAAACCACACGAACCGCCTGCGTAAAAGAGCCAGAGTTTGCCGTGGCAGGACAGCCCAGAAAGCCGGCATTTTAAAACAGCACAACTTTTTTCCTGCTACGGCTGAAATCCGAAAAGCATGCGTTCAGTTTTTCACCAACGCCGTTTAAGTGTTTCATGGCAGGACCTCTTAATGAGCTGCAGGGTTTTGCAGCTGAAGCTGAGTCAGTTACTAAATAGCTGATGTTGCTTGCATTGCCACATGAAGTATAAAGAAGATTAACTCATTCAAGATGGAGGTCTTATATCACTTTGTATTCATGGCTATTCTGTGTAATGGTATCATAATAATAAAGTCAGTGTTCTGAAAGAAATAGCATATGTTTCCTTACTTACTGTCAGTAAACTTTATTTTCTCTCTTGATGTAACTTCTATAACTGATAGACTAAGCAATATTGGTGACAGACCTAGAAGTTTAGGTCTAGATAGATTGAGTGACTGTATTATGAAGCGTATAAGCAATTTTTCAGGAAAAAATGGAGGTGCCAGTATAATTAACCCTGTAATTACACAGCAAGTGGAATAACAAGAAAGTCTCTCTTTGAGGAAAGTCACCAGGACACTATGTTACACTATGAATTAGTGGGATCAGAGGAGCCTTGAAATCTTCATGTCTGAGATTTCAGCAGTGGTAACCTACTGTTTCTTTGTATAATGTTGAGATACTCTTTTTTTTTTTTTTAAAAAAAAAAAACTAGTTAACAACTTCACCCAGATTTTTGTTTTTCTTTACTTTTAAAATTATAAACTTAAAAGTCGGATGGTAGTGAGGCACACTTTTAATCCCAGCACTCGGGAGGCAGAAGCAGGCAGATCTCTTGTTTGAGGCCAGCCTGGTCTACAAGAGCTAGTTCCAGGATAGGCTCCAAAGCTACAGAGAAACTCTCTTCCGAAAAAGCAAACTAACTAAATTATATATATATATATACATATATATACATATATATATATATACATATATATATGTATATATATGCATAGAGATTTATTACCCAACTGTTTGATTAGAAATTAAAAGAAAACTCATTGTGTTCTTGCATCAGATTTTTTTTTGAGATGATTTCGCTTGTTTTGCCAGTTCATTTGATTAAATATGGCTCACGGTGAAGATTAGAAATTTTGTTGCATGTTAGTAAGTTAGTATGTGTTGCTAATGCGGAAGGAAACACAGAAAACTAGTGCAGATGCTTCACGTGAGCTAGTTCACAGTGAAGTGGTTTGAGTAAATTTTAAAATATGCATTAAGTATGCCTTGTGATTAGACAGTTGTATCATCGAGCCACTAATTCACCCTCTAGTACAACTCAAGATATCTATTAAAAAATTTAAAAAATGTTTTAACCTTTGGTAATAAGTGTTGCAAACAACTAAACGACTCACTTCCTTTCCTCTTGTTTCCATTCTCCCTTTCTTTCCCCCTGTTTAAATTTTTCTATAATTGAAAATTTTAAATTGAAATAGGATTTTGTTAACTTTTATTGAGTATTACAGAGATACGTAGTCAGAATAACTTTTATTTCCTTTCTAGAAGAAATGGCAACATATCTTCGTTATGTACGAAGGCTAGATTTTTTTGAAAAGCCAGACTATGATTACCTAAGAAAACTTTTTACCGACCTGTTTGATCGCAAAGGATATATGTTTGATTATGAATACGACTGGATTGGTAAACAGTTGGTAGGTACTTTATGCTGCTAAAGTAAAAGATTATTTATGGTATTTGAATAGTACAGAATATTTCCATTGAAGATTGAGAACAGTTTGTAAGGAATTCCTTTTATTTCTTGTTTGGGGACATTTCTTTGGGGTCATCATACTTGGAATTTTATACAGGCTCTGCTACTGGATTTCCTGCTTTTCATAAAAGGGTGATGAGTTATTTTGGACTTTCTATCTTAATTTGTTCTTAATATTAAATATGATATTTTTATATAGTATTATGGTATTATAGTATTGTTACTTTTCTATAGTAACCTATGTTCTGCTTTGATCAAAATTAAGAATTTTAAAAGGTTCTGAGTTAAAATATTAAATATTTAATTTTGTTATTTAAGTAGTATTTTTTAAATTTGTAATAATGCTTTTTATTTATATATTAGCATTGGATATGAGATTCATAAATACATTTTTATTTTTAATGTGAGAAAGTACCTTAAAATTAATAAAAACAGTAGAAGACCCTTCCTATATACAAAAGTCAGTACACTGAAAAGTGTTTAAATGTCTTAAAAATACTTTAAAAAGTAACTGTGGTCTTTTTACTTTACTCTAAAAGCTTTTATCAATTGCTTGAGAACAGTGTTGCTTCTTAAAGACTTAATTTACTTAGCAGTATCATTTATTGATTCATTGATTCTTTTAAGCAGCTAATGAAACTGTTGTAGATGGGACTACTGAAGCAGGCCATTTCAGTAGTAATTGTTGTTTTCTTGTAGCCTACTCCAGTGGGTGCCGTTCAGCAAGACCCTGCCCTGTCATCGAATAGAGAAGCACACCAACACAGAGATAAGATGCAGCAGTCTAAAAACCAGGTTTGCTGTCCTTTGGATATGAAATCTCTACTTTCATTATTGAGATGCGCATTTTTCTTCAATGGGCCACACATTGTACACACATGAAAGGATTGAAAGTACTTGTGTTTTCAGAAAGCTTTTAGTTTGCCATTAATTTCAGAATAATTACCAGTTCCTAATTCACGCTATGAATTAGTCAAAACCAAGCAATGTTTGGTGCTGTTAGGATGGAAGTGTTAAAATTATACCAGCTTTTGCTCTTTCTCTCTGTAGTTAATTCAGTGGGTTATTTATTGAATTTCTGCTGTTTAAAGTGATTTTTTTTATTCATGTGTTGAGAAATACAGAGGCAAAAAAAAAAAAAAAAAAAACCAGTCTATAGAAGTGCTTTAAACTGAGTGGACTGAGTGGTGCTTAGCTAAGAACTCACTTGTCCCTGGAAGCAAACGAACATGAATGTGTTCTTACTCTGCATAAATTAGTTTCCTAAGCCCTATTTTCTCACCTATTACGTAGTGGTAATACATGCTAACTTCTAGAATAAAATTTTTAATTAGAGTTCTAATAGGATAAAATAAAATAGATTATAAATTTATTCTCAGTAAATCTGAACTCAAGGATGGTGTTTGTTCTTATGAATTTTACATTAAATGCACAGATAATTTTGAAGTAGAGTAAACTGTACCACTTGGTATATGCTTGGAATATACCACTTGGAAGATATGCTATATGCATTTCCATACCTAATACAGAAAATGTTGTTTCTTGTCATGAACCTGCAGAGTAAATGGACTTCTTTTAGGCAAATAATGGAATAAAGACATCTTAAGAGTAGTGAGCAAGAGACAGGAAAAGAGAGGAGAAAAGAGAAAAAGGGGTGGGGAGAGAGAAGAAAGACAACAGAAAAGCAAGAAGCTAAAAATCAAGAGATTATTTGTTTGAGGAGTATAGGCCAGTCTAATTTGCTTGGAACAGAGCATAAATTAGAGAGAAGGTGTGAGAGAGTGATTTGAAATAAGAGTAAGATGGAGAGTGAAGAGTTCATGTTTCCTGGGGAAAGGCATGGCAGCTGTTGAAAAGTTCAGCAGTTCATGTCTCTTTTGCAAGAAGATTCTCTTTATTTAGATTCTATCTTGCCTCTTTATTTTCACTTCATTTATCCCGTTAAAGTCCAAGTAATAGTTAAAACAAGATGAACACTAAAGGATCAAATATACCATTCATTAAAACATATAGCTGGACAAAATGCTCACTTTAGGGCATAGTTAACAATATGATTTAGAAAGATTTGGTTTTAGAATTTGACACAGAAAAAAAAAACCGCACATGAAAAGTCTCATGAACTAATTCAACTATAAGTAGAGTTAGTTGATAACTTGAACAATCTGACGCGATAACTATGTAAGTATAGGGCTCAGAAGTTGAGGGCTGGTGTTTCTGTTTTCTAAACTAAAGTTGATTTTTTAGATGTTCCTGGAAGAGTGTCAGTGATTGATACTCCCTAAACTCCTATGCCCAAGCTCTTGTAGTAAAGCTTCGTTGTAGTAAGGGCTGCCTTCAGTGTTGAATTGCTTCACAACTTAAATACTTTTAAGCTTCTAACTTTCTACTTATGACAGACATAGCTCTTTTAATATAAACTCTCTGAGGGTGGGGTCTGTATTTTCTTTGTAGTTCTTTTTGCCCCAAATGCAGGGAAGATTTTCTATGTATGTGTAATTTCAGTAAATCCTTTGGGATAGGGCTGTGTATGGGATTTAAGACCTGAATATACAGTCTCCTCATTAAAGAAAAGTTATGTGCATAGAAAAAGTTCAAAATATCCATGCATCAGTTATGTTTTTGTTTTGTTTTGTTTGTTTTATGACAGACCCCATGGTTCACAGTCCAAAAGAGGAAAAGCATGAGTTCATTAAAAGGGCTGAACATTGTAATGACTGCAGACAGAGGCAGTCAGTGGTTCAAGTTCAGGGGAGCTACAGTTACATATAATATGTTAGGTACGTGTTAGTGTTTATGAAGGAGTTCACATAGGTTTTTAATATAGTGTTTATGCAGTAAGAGTTCACATAGGTTTTTTAATATTTTCTTACAGAGGTCTGTCACCAACTGCCACAGATACCTGTCTTGATTTTAGCATCTTTTTCATTTTCAGATTTGGTTTCCTATAATTTATTTAAATGTTAGCTCCCAGTCCACTAATTCTGGCTGTGCAGTTAGCGAATGATGAAAAGACAGAACTCTCACAGTGGTTTTGATGGTAGACTTCATGTCATGGCCTATGTAATTTTGCACTATACAGTTTAATTTAGGAAGCTTACTCCCAGAATGTTTTATTTTCATGTCCTTCTACTTATATTTAACGTCTGTTCCAGAAAGGGTTACCCTGGCTTCTGGTGTACTTAGGCTTCCCTTAGCTGAGCATACTTGGCACTTTGTGGCAGGATTTTGTGGAATTTGGTAGAAAAAGAAAAACAAGCTCTAGATATTCATAGTTAGTGCCAGGATCTTGGTAGCATTATTGAAGCTGACTGTGGCTGAAATTGCCACTGTGCTCTTTGCTAGGTCTGTGACCTCAGGACAGTGTTGAATGTCAGTGTCTTTATTCATGAAATGCAGATTTTATCTAAAGTTACTAATTCAGAACCAAACTTTAAGAACTCTCCTTGTCAGTGTTTTCTGGGTGTTCCTGAAATAGAGAAATTGCAATTAAGAAGCCATTCTGATTTTTACTAGTCTAATACTAGTAGCCTATTCTTATTCCCATAGAGATTTACCAAGCGATCTCAGAAATTCCAAAATTTTCAGTGTGTTTCATTAAAGAAGGCTCTTTAATTAGAACAAAGTTTTTAAAAAAATTAAATCCACAAAGAGATTATGGGATTATGATTTTTAAAAATGTTTTGTTATAGTCTCATAGTATTGTGCATAGTGCTTTTTACTTTTCAAAGACCTTTTCTGTTTTCTCCTGTTATACCTGCAGTAGAAACAGAATACAGTAAAGAGAGGAACATCTCCTAGGATGTCAACCTTTTAAGGATTTTTTTTCTCACATTGCTAAAAGTAGTTGCCCATAGGAGAAGCTCTGCGGACTCTGTAAGACAGTGTGGTGGCCTGTAGTGCGCTCATGTCACTACTCCCTGGCTCTTGGATAATTCGCTCATGAACTTGTGGGATCTATGGCTTCCCAAATTTTCTACGTCTAAAATTTTATGGTTCTAACTTATTTTTATTGCTGACCATTATTCAATTTATCAATAAAAATTATCTTTCATCTTCAGAGATAAGTAACTATGATTCAGAATAGAAAGAATATTTTAAATTTCCTTTTTTACATTTGTTTTGTATATTATAAGGATGAGATGTTTAACATATTGGGTTTTTCTTCTTCCATGCATGCCACATGCATTAAATAAATGGCAGTCGGCAGACCACAGGGCAGCTTGGGACTCTCAGCAGGCAAATCCCCATCATTTGAGAGCTCACCTTGCAGCAGACAGACATGGTGGCTCGGTACAGGTATTTTCTGATTTTTGCATGAGTGATTATTCCCCAGATTTATACAACTAACCTTTTTTTGAGCTCATGGCATGATACTCTATCCTTATGAAAGCTTGTTGCCGAATTCTATCCATAATTCTATTTCTTTGTTACTTAACCAAAACCAAGTTAACATGGTCCAGGAAGACCACCAGGGATGCTACACTTTCGTGTGCCGTGGTTTATTTTTTGCAAGTACATGCAACAGTATTTAAGTCATATTCACGGCAAGTTAGAAAAAAATGATTGTGGTTAAGTATGCATTGAGCTAGATTTTTAAATGTGAAGTTTAATATTTTTATTAATGCTTTAAATAGAACATTTACAAAACTCCCCCCCCCCCCCTTTTACTGACTTTGCTTCCTTCAAGTTTCATTCATAGCTATCTGAACGTTTTCATCTGTACTTGGGAACATGGCCCTGTTTGCACTGCTGTGTTATACATTCATAGATACTCAGTAAGCTGTGGTTTCTGCACCTTTAAAGCACATCCGCCAGCAGCTGCCCGCCACTGTCCTGGCCGCCAGGTGTAACTATTTAGGTGTGATTATGGAGACTGCAGCATTATAGGACTTTACAGTGGCTCCTTATGCCAATCTGAATACTAGCTCAGAGTAACTGATGACTTCTGTCGCAACCTCTTTCAATTTGAAAGCCTATGTTTTGGTTTTGTTCCTCTGCATATTTCTGCTTGAACAATTTTTTCATATTTGGTCAATTTTGCATTCTTTTTAATACATTATTAATCAACATAATCTATATTGAATCATTTTTATTTAAATTCTAAAAATCAGTTCAAAATTAAGTCTTAGGAGCTATCTTGTTTTCCTCACTGATAGATTTTAAAGTATGTAAGTACCCATTTATATATAAAAATAAATAGATTTTTAGTAATATGCAATAGAAATATTTGAATGGTTACATGAACTCAGGAGTGACAGACTCAGGCAGAAGTACCTGAATTCATATCATTGGAGAAGCTAAGTGAGCAAAGTATGTTTAATCTGCATAAAATGTTTACCCATATTTTTGCTTGCTTCTGAGTCCTTTTGTTATGCTCCATGTTTTGCTAGTGCTCAGGGAGATCTGCAGCAGTGACGGCTCTAATAGAAGTCTGTCCTGCCATTTATAGGGCCACTTTGAACCTGTTTTCCTGGTCTGTGGCTCCTCTTATGTGTTTCCCGGGATGAACTGTTTTGGTGTTGTTCCATCACATTAGCAGTAGTGCTGTTTTCCTTTAGAGTGCTTGTACTTTTTTCCTGTCTCTCCCACACTTTTCTGTCTGTTGAGACTCCTTCCAGCTTCATTCTATTCTGTGTGGTCAGTTTACCCAGTAGAATTCTAGTAGGAGAATGAATGCATAGATCAAAATAAGAAATTATGCTCTTTTTATTGATTTCTTTTCTCTCCTATCTTTTTTTGCATTTTTTCTTTTTCTTCTTACATCTCGATTAGTTTTTCCTTACTCCACTGTCTTTTCAATCATAAACTGACTTAATAAGTAAACATTTTCAAAAGTTTAATGAGTAATTTACTAACACCTCAAGTATGTCAATGCCAGAATCTTATCCCACTGCAAAATAAAGAATGTATTTAATGCATTTGCAAATTATCTTATGCACATTCAGAATTACTTGAATTATTATGATTATATATACTTAGACTAATGAAAATGTAATTAAAACTAATGAAATGAAAGAAAAGTACCTAAAGGCTAACTACTGTGATTATTATTATTGAGTACTATAGCTGATCCTCAATCAGGGTAGAAAGGGAAGCAGTGTGTTATTCTCATGGTCCTATAAAGGGAAGTGCGGCAGAGGTTTTTAAGAACCTTTTTTAAGAGGTTTGTTTTGGCCTCTTGAAGGATCAAATGGGGTGTGTGTCTGTGTGTGTGTGTGTGTGTGTAAAATCTTAGCACATTAGGCAAGAGCTCTAACATTATGCTGCAAGCCCAGCAGTTACCTTTGACAGGCTTTTCCTAGTCAGTGATAACCCCCATTACTGTAGTTTTTCATGTGGAACAGTCAAGCACTATTAACATTCTAGGCTGTTTAGAGTTGACCATGGTGGAATTTCTTGAAGTTTTGACTTAAAGAAAGATAGTGTTTATTTCTATGAGTGTGGTGATACACGTGTTCAAATGATTGTGCCCATGTGCATATATGTAGAAGCTGATCCATATTCCTACCCCTGATGATCTTTTAATAGATGCTGAGTAGCAGAGTCTAAACTTGAACTTTCTCCTGTCCTGATTAATTATAATTTAACAGACAGATATACATGTTACCAAAATGATATTGTTGTTGAATACAATAGATTTGGTTCAAATTTTGTATGCTGATTATTTATCAGTAAAAGGAGGAGTATATTAACAATATTTTCACTTTTATTTCTCTGTGAAAATTTTGTAAAAAGTATTTTATATAGAGACTGAGATTTTCAAAGTGCTAAGTACAATTGATTACTTTTTTAATCAGTGAAGTTATATTTTATTCATTTCCTAAAATTGAAGAATAAAGACATAACCAAGAGAAAACATTGTCAAATTCACTTTTTTAAATATTTATTTAGTGAAATATGTAGCTATTTATTCAATAAACTCTTTCTGTTAGAAGAATGAAGAATAAATTAGTATATCTGAAGATGTTATTTTGAGTCTGTTCTTGCCTGTGTGTGTTTTGGAAAGCCACTGGATTTAGTGTGCCTATCTCTGTTAGTTCATAGAGCCATTGCAATGGATATGACTGGGAAAGAGATGTACCCATTTTGGCCCTTTATTATTTAGAAATATTTATGTAAATAGTTACTGTTACGTTGTTACAAACTGTTAGTTTGTGTTAGTTACTGTTCTAGACTCATGAAATGAAAAGAAGAATTGAGAGACAGGAGACTGTGATAGGTAGTTAGCAGAGTGCTAGGATAATATTCAGAGAAACAAACCTAAAATGGCCTGAATTAATGATTCAAATTTTCATGTAAAATTACTCTGAATACAAAAGTATCAGTAGTGATTATCAGCTGAAGAAGGCAGTAGGGAAAGAGGAGTGTCTCAGGCAGAGAAAGCAGCATGCATATAGTTGGTGAGGAGAGAGAGACACTAAGAATTGAACTCAGTAGATAGGGGTGTTGGTAAGAATTGAAACTGGGAGGCCTGTGGGTTGTAAATTGTGAAAGATATAATAGTCCTTGTTATTAGTTTTGAATTTTATTCTGAAGATACTGGGGAAACATAAAGAAGATTATTTAAAGCTAGTCATGGTGGTGCATGCTTGTAACCTCAGCCAGAGACAGGATCCCTAGGAAAGCTAATCGGCTAGACTAACTGAATTAATGACCTCTGGATTCAGCAAAACACCACTTTCTCAACAAAGAAACTGGAGAACAATTAAAAAGATACCTGATGTCAACTTCTGGCCTCTAGATTTGTGGGAAAACATATACACAATCATGCACACCACCCTCATACATACAAAACACACACACACACACAATCTATTGTCTATGTCTATCTCATTTTCCTGGTTTGTTCATTTGGTGATGTGCATTTGTGATGGTTACATAGGTGGCTGCTATGTAAGCATAGGTTCTCAGGTATCTGTAGTATTCTAACTCAGATTCCTGTGGGTATATACTTAGAAGTGGTACAGTTAGATCATGTGCTAATTCTATTTTTGATTTTTGAAGAACATTCATCTTGATTTTTACATTGGTTGCACTACTTTACTGGCCCTCTAGAGGAGTATAAGGGTTCCTTCCTCCCGAGCCCATCCTTACTAGCTAATGTTGTTAGGTTTTTGCTTTCTCTCTCTCTCTCTCTCTCTCTCTCTCTCTCTCTCTCTCTCTCTCTCTCTCTCTC